>NC_060121.1:723970513-724270707 GCF_021461395.2 Schistocerca americana
TTTGTTGATGATTAAGGAATCATCGACAGTACGAATACAGAAGGACATTTGGTCATGAATCGAAGACTCACTCGTTTCGTCAACCATAATAGAAAAATGTTCAGTCTTCTTGATTGAAGCCAATACCTTTCTCAACACAAACTTTCCTAGTAGATCAATTATCTCGTTTTGAATATCGTGAGACGTCCACTTATATCCCGAACGCCCTAACCAATGTCAACCAAAAGTCAGGTATGTCATTCTTTCGGAGTTCCAACAATTGAAAAAAATTGAGTTTACATCTTCGTGCCCTCTAATTGCTAGTCCTTGTCGGCATAGAAATTGCACGGTAGTAAAAATTGTCTCAAGAGCTAAACGGCCTTTCTTCACATCACTAGCTACACTACTGGCCATTAAAATTGCTACACCACGAAGGTGACGTGCTACAGACGCGAAATTTAACCGACAGGAAGAAGATGCTGTGATATGCAAATGATTAGCTTTTCAGAGCATTCACACAAGGTTGGCGCCGGTGGCGACACGTACAACGTGCTGACATGAGGAAAGTTGCCAACCGATTTCTCATACACAAACAGCACTTGACCGGCGTTGCCTGGTGAAACGTTGTTGTGATGCCTCGTGTAAGGAGGAGAAATGCGTAACACCACGTTTCCGACTTTGATAAAGGTCGGATTGTAGCCTATCGCGATTGCTGTTTATCATATCGCGACACTGCTGCACGCGTTAGTCTAGATCCAATGACTGTTAGCAGAATATGGAATCTGTGGGTTCAGGAGGGAACGCCGTGCTGGATCCCAACGGCCTCGTATCACTAGCAGTCCAGATGACAGGCATCTTATCCGCATGGCTGTAACGGATCGTGCAGCCACGTCTCGATCCTTGAGTCAACAGATGGGGACGTATGCAAGACAACAAATATCTGCACGAACAGTTCGCCGACGTTTGCAGCAGCATGGACTATCAGCTCGGAGACCATGGCTGCGGTTACCCTTGACGCTGCATCACAGACAGGAGCGCCTGCGATGGTGTACTCAACGACGAACCTGGGTGCACGAATGGCAAAACGTCATTTTTTCGGATGAATCCAGGTTGTGTTTACAGCGTTATAAAGGTCGCATCCGTGTTTGGCGACATCGCGGTGAACGCACATTGGAAGCGTTTATTCCTCATCGCCATACTGTCGTATCACCCGGAGCGATGATATGGGGTGCCATTGGTTACATGTCTGGGTCACCTCTTGTTCGCATTAACGGTACTTTGAACAGTGGACATTACATTTCAAATGTGTTAACGACCCGCCGGCCGAAGTGGCTGAGCGGTTCTAGGCGCTACAGTCTGGAACCGCGAGACAGTCGCAGGTTCGAATCCTGCCTCGGGCATGGATGTGTGTGAAGTCCTTAGGTTAGTTAGGTTTAAGTAATTCTAAGTTCTAGGGGACTGATGACCTCAGAAGTTAAGTCCCATAGTGCTCAGAGCCATTTTTTGTTACGACCCGTGGCTCTAACCTTCATTCGATCCCTGCGAAAGCCTACATTTTAGCAGGATAATGCACGACCGCATGTTTCAGTTCCTGTACGTGCCTTTCTGCTACAGAAAATGTTCGACTACTGCCCTGGCCAGTACATTCTCCAGACCTCTGACCAATTGAAAACGTCTGGTCAATGGTGGCCGAGCAACTGGCTCGTCATAATACGCCAGTCACTACTCTTGATGAACTGTGGTATCATGTTGAAGCTGCATGGGCAGCTGTACCTGTACACGCCATCCAAGATGTGTTTGACTCAATGCCCAGGCGTATCAAGGCCGTTATTACGGCCAGAGGTGGTTGTTCTGGGTACTGGTTTCGCAGGATCTATGCACCCAAATTTCGTGAAAATGTAATCACATGTCAGTTCTAGTATAATATATTTGTCCAATGAATACCCGTTTATCATCTGCATTTCTTCTTGGTGTAGCAAGTTTAATGGCCAGTAGTGTAATTGATTATTCAATTGGGAAGCCACACTTCAGTTAGTGATAGAATTTAGTTTCAGAACACCTTCTTTATGCGTAAACGTATTTTCATTGAGGGAGAATTTTTCCAAAGCCTTTTTCCAGTTAGAAAACCCTGTGGAAGTAAATAAATCTTCTTTTTTTTTTTTAAGAAAATTGTAATAGATTTTTAGTATCTGCCAATTTGCTGGTTTTGAAAAAAACTTTTCCGGTAGATGCTAGCCATGTGTATTTCATCAACCAAGACTTCTGAAATGATCTTCCCTTGCCGGATTGTCCAGGTTTCGGCTGTGAACGGTTCTCGCCTGAAGACGACGAAGCAATTGACGGCACAATAATTGTTAGAGGTTGACTTGCAGTGTCATCAACTACCAAGCGCGCCTTTTTGGTATCAAATTTGTCCATTGCAAACTTAATTCACAATACACTAAGAGACTAAAGTAAACAAATAAAATATAGTCATATAAAATAGTCCACTAGACACTAAAGTCGGAACACTAAACACGTCTGCAGCATGCACTGAACGAAACTATCCACAGTGAATGACTGCGACAGCAGGATGGGCTTTATATAGCCATTGCGTCGTAATGTCTCGAAGCGTCAAGGCGGCGCGAGGCGGAGGGTTCGAGGCGCTTCTGCTCCAGTCCTTTTGATGTCGCCGCGGGCCAGCGCTGGCCCGCCGGCGCCAGACTTTACCCGAAGGTTCGCGCACCGGGAAAAATTCTAAATGTGCCCGCTGCACCGTAAGACTATCATGATTCACACCACTCGTTTTCAGTTAACCTGCTTACTACTGTAATAATTATTTGTTTTAACTCATTACTGAATGTGTTTTAAAAGGTAACTCGTCAAGCAAGGAAAATAAAAAATTCCAACATAATTTTGTGATTTTACGAAGTATAATATAACTAATAATTTTCTTAAATTATTGGGGGGGGGGAGCTCTATCCCCCTCCCCATACCGAATTTTTGAGGGGGCTCGGGCCCCCTCAGGCCTCATGGAGTCAGCGCTTGTGCTACTAATGTTTACGTATGCAGAAAGCTATGGTGACCGTCCGGAGAGTGTTTACTGACGTCATAAATGTCTGAGTACTTACGTAGGTCTAAGGAAGCAGCTTCTCCTGTTTTGAGAAAGGGTATTACTTAAAGCTTTAACGTCGTGGCTATCTACGTCTTGGTGCTCGCGACGTCCAACCGGAGGTTCCTCTGGAAACTACACGGTTAGTCTGTTTCGTAGTCTTAGTACTGTTGATTGCCCCTTCAAGGCAGTATCGTGGAGCTCTGTTTCTGCCCCCTTCCGGTGGCTCATCTGATTGCCTCCTAAACGATATCGCTGGCCGCAGTTTCGCCTCTTGGGCTGTAGGCAACTTGAGACCCGAGAACCGTTTTTCCTGCTATGTGCAATAGGGGACACCTCTGATTGCCGGTTCCTGTTTGTTGCGATTTCAGTTGTGACAACGCTCTAAAGCTGATCTGTTCCCAGTTGTTCGGTTCTACATCTACTGTGTTCATCGGGACCAGTCGCGGTCCGTAATTGAAGGCTCTGAGGTGGAGCTGATCCAAAATGTGTATTTAAAAAAATACCAATAAGCTATTGGAGAATTTAATTATTAGAACGCACTTCGCATGTTTCCCACATCGATTTTATTAAGGCGGTTAACGTTTTTCGAAACGTTAATATGTGACATCAAGCTATGTTTTTCGAACAGGTAGTAGCTAATCTTCAGGCTGCACCTTAAAATGCCGCCTAGCTCTATGTAGAGGAGGTTTGGGGGGAAGGGGGGTCTTCCTCAGACTACAGCTGTTATGGAGGACCCGAAGGCTCCGGTGTTTCAGCCTTGGTGTGTCCTACCAACCTGCATTCAATTTTCACGTTCTACTGCTTACAGCAAAGGGGAATGAACAGAGTTGCTCAGACTTCGCTGTCGAATACCTGTTTCTGTATATCTGTATTATGCTTAATTACGTCATTAATCGACGTTTTATTATTGTTTTTTTATAATGTTTTAGACAGTTTTATTTCTGCCATTGGCTATTCTATGCACCGTTGGAGGAAGTATGCAAATGCCTCGACAGACTGCACTAGAATACGTTTACCCAAGGATCCTCATCTAGCGAGAGTTTCGCGAATGTTAGAGGAAAAAGCACGCGAAAATACGTCCGGTTACTTTAGTTTCCTTGCTTTCTGACTGCGGGTAACGTTTGTTATCAGCAAGTTTCTTTTTGTGAGTATATTACACATGGGTTTAGTGAGCTTTATGTTCTTGCGAGTAACAGCAACAGCATACCACGGATTCGAAAATAACACAATGTGAATTCAGTGTGCACTTTATCGTGTAAAATTTTTGAACATGCGGTTAGGATGAAGCAGAGGAACTTGGTGCACCAGACCCGATGTAAACATGAATCAACAACAAAAACTACGTTAATCCAGGCAAGTGTATACACGCAATTTTGACAGAACAATGCACAATGCAGCTAAAATGTTTTGTGCCCTTTTTCAATTAAATTGGGTATTTTTGTAATACACAAGTATATATACGACAAATACGGTGCGGAAACTGCCATGGTGGTTGCTCGGGTTGTTCATGTTTGCCAATTACAGCACGAGGTCCATGACATCATGGAAACATCACTGTTCCGTCATGCGAACAGTGAACGCCTTGGTTTCAGCATACAGAACACTAAACATTTGAAGTTTAGAAATGAAAACACCAAAAACATTAAACAAGCAGTGAAGCTAACAGAAACCGCATTAAAGAACTCTCCAAAACGCGTTCTTTAGTACGACCTGTTGTGGTAAACTGTTGGGAATGTGACGGGGAATAAATAAGTTAGCATAGATTTTATTTTGGAGTTAGCTGTTAATGTTATTTAGTAGTTGATTATGAAACAGGAAAAAGATACAGTATGTAAATGCTTCTTTAGAGAATGATATTGTTGCCCCCCCCCCCCCCCCCCTCCAATTCTCACCTGGCATCTCCTGAAATCTTGGTTGTGGTGACAGACTGATCTGTAGCGTAGCCCGAGGTCTAAGTTAGTTCCGATCGATAAATGTCACATACTTCCCCAGTACGGAAACGACGAGCCGCGCGCCTGATCTGCACGTAAACAGGACTTTCGACCCTAATCCTCCTCGCCCCCTCTTCCAGATGCTGTACAGCACTTAACACTGAGTGCGATGTTCGTAATATTACATTGCTTTCAGTGTTGGAAAGAACCCTATGTCCGTCATATTTCGGGCAAAGAATCTGAGTCACGACTGCCACACCCATAATATTACAGCTACAGCAGGCCTCTCTGAGATGTACCCGAAATATTAAGGACCTGACATTCCTTCCAACGTTAAAGGAAACGTTATATTACGGAAACGGTACTGAAAAGTGAGTATGAAAAAGGTACATTTTCGTTCCTGGCACTGATGCTAAGATCACTCATTTTCAAAGATACAAAGATCTTCTCTCTCGAAGGGAAACAGGTAACTCACTGCTCGACAGAAGCTGAGATTACTTCAGTCTCTTTTTAATTCATTAGTGTTTTATTTTAAAACCTCTACCGAATCAGCAGTTGGTATTGAAATTTATGTATCCGTTAATTTATTTCTGTACTGAATTCATGAACTTTTCTTAGTTACGGAGCATAGTATTTGTGTTGCACGCAATACGAACAAGCCGTTATTAGAGGTGGTAGGCTATTGCGTCCCTTAAATATCTAGATTATTTGACTACTCTGTCGTCATCATGAATGTGCGAGGGTTGATGCAATGTGTGTGGTGCCTTGTACTAATGATGATCGAAACGGAAACTATAAACTACGCGAAATCCTGTGTTAATGTACCGAGCTTGACATTCCCATCTGATGGAAGGATCAGCAGTCAACTTTCTGTTACTCCGTTCTTCCATATTCGAAATTCGTATTTTAATCCACGCCAGGAGCACACAGTTTGGGTGTTAGAACTTCGAAGTTTGAAATTTTTACTAATTGATATAATACAGCCGTTGCTAATGAACAAAACTGTTTATGTAACAAAGCCTTTTTGAAAGTATTTTATTATGTGGTCTCCCCATGTTCTCCATTTTCCTTTTTTTGGATTCGTATTTCCGCTGGCTTGCGCTTGTCTCATAGTAATTTGATATCACATTTATTATGTTCTGTCTGTTCATTGTATTACACTTGCAACCGGCAGGTAGTAGTTTGCTAGTCGCTGATTGCGTCTGCAGGCGGGCATCATGCTTCCGGCTCTTACTGTGCGTCATATAGCTTATTTACAGAACATTCTCGGTATTCTTGCCGCGTCAGTTCTGGATAAAATCTCGAGCTTTCGACGATTACCCCCATCGTCATCGTCAGGAGCTGACTATATAAGTGCCGTCGCGAAAAACTTCGTTCCCATATACCTTATTGTCAGCAATTGTTGAGTAACTGCTTATTAGTTATATTTATAGTCTTATTTATTTATGAGTAACCGACGTTTTACTACTGCGTAATCAACAATAGGCTTTGTTTTTAACAGTCAGATCGGAGAAATATTTCCGATGGCTCTTGAGTTCCTGAAATACTGTGTAGCGCCCTAAGTACGTATACTTGTGTATAGAAGTTAGTTGGTAATTCAGTTTCCTAGTATTTTACTATCACCGTTTTCTTTCTTTTTAGACAGATCATCCGATTATCTCTTCGTAAGAAGTCGAAACCAGCAATGACGTAATTTGAGTAACCTGAGGCTGAAATATATAATTAATTGTTTTTAGTTAGAAGACAGTAACTGTGTTTCACTAAGACAGCATGTTACTTCTACATGTTCGCTCTTCTTGTAAAATTACTTTTTTATATCTCGTAGTTAGTAAGTTTTATTCCTTTTGAAAAATTACGGTATCAGAAAGTGTATGAATTACAACAGTTTAACATTATTTGATGTACTAATTTTAGTAACTCAGTGGTACTATCGACTAACGCCAATGTCCACCTCTGTGAATTTCGTTGTGTGGGTATGACAATATCCCGTAATCCTGTGTACCTTACATCACGTGCGGATTCGACTGTAGGACGCCTGCGTGACGTATCGTCAGCTTTACGTAATGCGGCCAACGGTGTACGTAATATCAGAAATCGACAAATAGCAGGTAAGTGTTTCTTTTGTCGTGAACATTCAAAAGAATAACAGTAAGTTCCCATGTACAAAAACTTCTGTGCAATGGAACGTTTTGTAGTTTCAGGCAGGCTTCAATAAGATATATTCAAAGTTTTACCCAATCTGAAACTGTTTCTCTCAATCTTAACCCTGCTGACGATAATTTTAAAAACTGTTATTCTAATCTAATCATTTCTGCAAAGGTGTCCATAGAATTATAACATTTACTTATTTATTTCAACCCTCACCCATCGTTATAGATTAGTCTATTGCATGGCTTCCCAGACGGTGGTGCGAGTACAACTGGTGGTATGCAAGGACATTTCAGGTGGTACATTTATAACTAAACGAAAGACTTACTGATATAACTAAAATTATTCTCCTAAGTCACTTTATTTTTAAAGTAAATTGATAGATACAAGTAGCTTCTGTGTAATGTTACATGAAATAGATTTATCAGAATATTTGTTTCGGGCGGAAATCGCCAGAAATCATTCGTGTTGTTTTGGCGTTGGCTGTGTTTTGATCGGGCCTTGTCGGTGGCTGTTCGAAAATTTTCGTAACGCTTTGCAACTGCTGCCAACTTATGCGGTTACCCATGTACGGGCTACAGTGATCGTTACGCAGCGAACGGTTTTTTGTTGTTATTGCCGATTTGTTGGACCTTATGTTAATCCTTAACTCACGAGGTGTGATCCTTCAGACCGCGCGAAAATTTTCGATCTCGCTCTCCAAGGCCAGCTATGGTGGAATGCTTCTCTACTTCCCTGTTGTCCTTAAATTGCCAGGCCTACGATGTTTTACTGTCGGTTGCCTTATCGCCTTCTGTTTTTATTGTTGACAAGTGTTATTGATAGGTGTCGGAGTCTCCTAGACCGCGCCTCGTGAACTACGTACCTGTTTTATTCAGTACGGTAACAAATAGCTCAAAATGTGTTGGAACGAATGTGTCATTTTTAACTTTCCCGAATTTAATGAAATTGTTAATCGGTCTATGGAGGAAGGTATCAGTGATAGAGATCAAGAAATAAACGAAAAAGACGACAATCTTACATTAGCCAGTGATCACAGTTCTGCTATCGAACAAGAGTATCATTCAGAGGAAGAACTTCAGGAAAGCTGTGATGGGGATCTGTCTGTTTCTTCAATGAAATACTTAAAAGTGTCTGTTGAAATCGAATGTGTTCAGAGTGGTGATAAAAATGTAGTTTCCAGCAATGAATGTCAATTTGACAGACTTTCTTTTTGTACATATCGGGTGGAATTTTTATGCGCAAAAGTAAACCATAGAATTTAGTTTTATTTAGAATTTTATTTGCTACAGAGTTTGTATAATTTTTCAGAATGTAAAATTCAGGACTCTTAACAGTCTATTTGTGTGTATTATTAAAAGAACCACACAAAATTATGTGCTTTGTGCGATAAATAGTAAAATGCTGCAGGCTTTGTTTAGTGCATTTAAACATCATTTAAATAATTTTAAAAATAAGTGTTATACAGCATAAGTTAAAAATATCAAATTATTTTTGCCTTAAATCTCGGTTTAAACATAGGGGTCCCAGAGACCCCACCACGTGTTATTCGTTACAGAAAAGTCACCTCGGGAGTTAAGGGATAAATGTCATCGTGGTACGACGAAATCTTGCGCCTGGAATGGAAGTGTACAGCCAGCTGATTCTTGATTTATATAATTCTGATTTGAAGTTTCATTTCATCGTGTTTATTATGCGTGATTGTGTTTTAAGGTAATCGTGAAGCGATTTTTAAGCTTGGCAGATCCTTCTACCTCCAAGAATGCAGTTAAAAAACCTAAACCAACACCTAACCTCAAGTATGATCAAATTTACTTACAGTTTGGCTTTTCTGTAAATGTCGGTGTAGAAACCAGTGGTTGTTAGTTGGTTGAGGTTTAAGGGACCAAACAGAAACCAGTGGTAATATCTAGTGCGCGTGTAAGTGCTTCCAAATCAAAGCATGAAGCCTCCTTTATTAAAACGTCATCAAAGTCGTAAGCACTCTGATTTAATTGGTAAACCTATTGACATTTTACAAAGAAAATCCAGATGCATGGCAAATTTTATGAACACCGATACTAACTCGATGAAAGCTTTACAGCTAAGGACATCACACACATCCATTCCCGAGGCAGGATTCGAACCCGCGACAGTAGCAGTCGCGCGGTTCCAGACTGTAGTGCCTAGAACCGCTCGGTCACTCAGGCAGGCACTGTATAACACCTAGAAGCATTGGCTTATAAGAATATGGCCCGAACTCTTCATACTGTTTTGACAGAGGCTGTAAAGATTGTGCACATCATCAAAGCAGGGACTCTTTAAACTTTCCGTTATTCATGCTATATTGAGAAGATACGGGAGGTCAGTACAAAAGTTTGCTTCTTCGTACTGAAGTAAGGTGGCTCTCTCGCGGCAAGATTTTAAACAGAGTATTTGAAGTGAGGTCCGAGATTTTTATGTTTCTCAGTGACAAAAGCAGTGACATCATGACTTCTTTCGTTGATGATGAATGGTGATCAAGATTGGCATATTTACCAGTTTTAGAATTGCAGTTGAAGGAAACCTCACACAATTTGTGAGTCTCTCTTACTGCCGCCGCGCTGGATTAGCCGAGCGGTCTCAGGCGCTGCAGTCATGGACTGTGCGGCTGGTCCCGGCGGAGGTTCGAGTCCTCCCTCGGGCATGGGTGTGTGTGTGTGTGTGTGTGTGTGTGTGTGTGTGTGTGTGTGTGTGTGTTTGTCCTTAGGATAATTTGGGTTAAGTAGTGTGTAAGCTTACGGACTGATGACCTTAGCAGTTAAGTCCCATAAGATTTCACACACATTTGAACATTTCTTACTGCCCGCGGCTAGACACATCGTCCAAGCAGCTTTGGGGAAAGTCGGCCAAAGAAGTACAAAAGTTCTGTTATCAAAAAATATATTAAAAGAAGAATTGAAGACATGTCTTCCGTTATTGAAGAAACCTTGTCACAGAACTGCAACAGTACACTTATTTCGTTCTTCAAATGGAGGGGAATACAGGTGCCATAAGTATGGTGCATTAAGTACGGTTTTACTGCAAGGAAGATATAACTGAAGAGTTTTTATTCTGCAAACCGCTTAAGTCAAATGCTACAGCGTAAAACATTTTCAGTATGACTGACTTTTATCTAAAGTGGGTATTCCTTGGCAAAAATGTGTTGGAATTTGTACAGATGGGATCACGGCTGTGTTTGGTCACTAAACAGGCTTGGCAGCAAAAATGAAGACACTTGCACCTGATTGTCGAAGCAGACACTGTATAACAAATGGTTCAAATGGCTCTGAGCACTTTGGGACTTAACTTCTGAGGTCATCAGTCCCCTAGAACTTAGAACTACTTAAACCTAACGAACCTAAGGACATCACACACATCTATGCCCGAGGCAGGATTCGAGCCTGCGACCGTAGCGGTCGCGCGGTTCCAGACTGTAGTGCCTAGAACCGCTCGGCCACTCCGGCCGGCACTGTATAACACCTAGAAGCATTGGCTTATAAGAATATGGCCCAAACTCTTCTTACTGTTTTGACAGACGCTGTAAGGATTGTGCACTTCATCAAAGCAGGGACTCTTTAAACTCTCGGTTATTCATGCTATAGTGAGAAGATACGGGAGGTGAGTATAAAAGTTTGCTTCTTCGTACTGAAGTAAGGTGGCTCTCTCGCGGCAAGATTTTAAACAGAGTATTTGAAGCGAAGTCTGAGATTTTTATGTTTCTCACATCATGACTTCTTTCGTTGATGATGAATGGTGATCAAGATTGGCATATTTACCAGATATCCTTGACAGGCTTCATATTTTGAGCGTGGGTCTGCAAGGACGAGGCACAACGGCTTACTTAGCAAATTTTCATCTTTCAAAAGAACGTTGACTCTTTTTAGTTCACAAGTACTGAACAATACCTTTCTCACATTCTCTACTCTTACAGTATTTTTCCGAAGATTACACGAACTATGAGTGGGTAAGAAACTAATTTTCAGGGAAAATACCGGAAGAAGTAATCACGAAAGAAAGTTTCATCGACTTGAACAGCAACATTTTAATGGAAGATGCTTTCCAAAAGAAAACTCTACTTTCCTTTTGGATGGGAACAAAAACAGAATACCCTTCTCCTTTCAAACAAGCAGCCCGATTTGTGGTGCCGTTTGTTAATAGTTGCAACTGTGAAAGTGGGTTTTCTGGGTTGTTGTACGTTAAAAATAAATACAGAAACAGACTAGTGTTGAAGGAGACTTGAGAGTCAAGTTGAGCTCAATCGAACCAGCAACATACTTAATAACGAAGTAATTATTGATTTTGAAGTCCGATTAACCATCTAAATTTGATTGGATTCGGGTTTTTTTTTTTTTTTTTTACTCTAATTTAGTATACTCCGTGTTCAGTTTCTCACTCTGTTTCACAAATGGTTTGCATTATTTCTGATTTAAAATATTTATTAGACTTTTACATGTCTTTTTCTTACTCATAGAGTATTTGTACCAGAACCGGCTTAATTTAATTTGATGGTATTTGGTACAAATAAATACCGCCTGTGAACGTGAATGACTCCGTGAAAACGTGCTTCCACGAAACCTTATTGCTTGTGTGTGTCACATTCTATCACACATAGGAGTTGATCGGCACAACACAAAAACCGTGTATGTGTTCTCAACACTGAGCAAGATGGCGAAAATTATTCCCCGCTTACCGTTCCTCACACCTGCGGCAATCGTCGCTCAACTTTCCACACCTCCTCTCTCACCTCTGGGTTCGTTAAAAATAAGTCCAAATTTCTAAAAATGTCAAGTGGTACGCAATAACAAAAAGTCTGGGAACCTTTGTCTTTGGGCAGAAAGAGAGTTTCCAAGGGAATACTGAGCCGATTATTAGAATACAAATTAGATTTTCCTTTCCAGTGTTATGAAACTTTTCGCATACATACAGATACTCTGTTTTAGTAAGAGCGTGGTAGTGTTTGAATATAGGTTATGTAGAGAGGGTCTTCCTCGTGTGTAGGTTGTAGACACATCAAAAAAAGTTTTGCATCACCACGGTTCCCAGACCTCCTGAAGATAGACGTTGATTGTGGATGTTGTATCACAGACACAGTCCCTTTGACTGTTCAGAGATGACACTAAACCCGCCCAAAGATGTAAACAACGATGCATGAGCAGCGCCTATTAGACGGAAGGGGTCCGACAGTCCGACAGCCGATCAGTCATTCCACCAGGTAGGAGGTACACGGCTCGTGTTGTCTGTAGTTCAACCATGCCTAGACGGTCAATACCGCGGTTCGATCCCGTCCGCATTGTTACTTTGTGCCAGGAAGGGCTCTCAGCAAGGGAAGTGTCAAGGCGTCTCGGAGTGAATCAAAGCGATGTTGTTCGGACATGGAGGAGATACAGAGAGAAAGGAACTTTGGATGACAAGCCTCGCTCAGGCTGCCCAAGGGCTACTACTGCATTGTATGACTGCTACCTGCGGATTATGGCTCCGAGCAGCAACGCCACCATGTTGAATAATGCTTTTCGTGCAGCCACAGGACATCGTGTTACGACCCAAACTGTGTGCAATAGGCTGCATGACGCGCAACTTCACTCCCGACGTCCATGGCGGTGGCCATCTTTGCAACCACGACACCATGCAGCGCGGTACAGATGGGCCCAACAACATGCCGAATGAACCGCTCAGGATTGGCATCACATTCTCCTCAGCGATGAGTGTCGCATATGCCTTCAACCAGACAATCGTCGGAGACGTGTTTGGAGACAACCTGGTCAGGCTGAACGCCTTAGACACACCTTCCAGCGAGTGCAATAAGGTGGAGGTTCCCTGCTGTTTTGGGGTGGCATTATGTGGGGCGGACGTATGCAGCTGGTGGTCATGGAAGGCGCCGTAACGGCTGTACGATACGTGAATGCCATCCTCCGACCGATAGTGCAACCATATCGGCAGCATATTGGCGAGGTGGGTCTTCATGGACGACAATTCGCGCCCCCATTGTGCACATCTTGTGAATGACTTCCTCCATGATAACGACATCGCTTGAAAATGGGTGTTTATGGACGACGTGACCCACCAACCACTCTGAGGGATCTATGCTGAATCGCCGTTGAGGAGTGGGGCCAGTCTGGACTAACAGTGCCTTGATGAACTCGTGGATAGTATGCCATGACGAATACAGGCATGCATCAATGCAAGAGGACGTGCTACTGGGTATTAGAGATACTGGTGTCTACAGCAGTCTGGACCACCACCTCTGAAAGTCTCGCTTTATGGTGGTACAACATGCAATGTGTGGTTTCCATGAGCAATAAAAAGGGCGGAAATGGTATTTATGATGATCTCTGTTCCAATGTTCTGTACAAGTTCCAGAACTCTCGGAATCGAGGTGATGCAAAACTTTTTTTGATGTGTGTACATTCTGCGCCAAGAAGCAACGACTCTCTCTTGTGTGGTGTTACCGCTTTCTCTTTCGCTAGTTTTCAGCTGCGCAGTCTCCCCAACATATTGAAAAGAGCATCTCCTTCGATGTACCCACTATTGGCGCTGAGTGATCTGTGTCCGCTTTGATGATTAATTTGGTTTTTAAAAGAAATCTGAAACCCATCATTTTGTGTTTCATTTTCGAGCAGTTCTACTACTGATTCGCTATTTTCAGATGGAATACCAGAGTCACGTAATGTTGACACCGTTCTATACGCCTCGCGTATCGTCTTTATGCGAAAGGAACTACGCAAGTTTCAAACGACAACGGAAATGCACCGTCACATTAGCATTCGATCTAAATTCAGCCTGTACGTACAGGGTTAGGACGAAAATACGGAAACAATAGAAACGTAACAAATTACCAAGCCTAATACGGCGTATGAAAACCATTGGCATTCAAAACATCTTCCAGTCGTCTCGGGATGGATAAATATATGTGCTATGTGGTTCCCAAGCATATCTTATACCATTCTTCCTGCAAAATAGTGGCAAGTTCAGGTAACAATGATGGAGGTGGATAGCGACCAAAGTAGACCACAAAGGATCAATAATACTGAGGTTTGTTGACATTTGATTAGAGAAGATGCGACAATTCATCCTCGTGCTCACAAACCAGTCGTGGACGATGCGAGCTGAGGGTCCTGTCATAACGGAACACGTCATCACCGAGGGGGAACAGATATTGTACCATTGGATAGACTTGGTCAACCAAAATGCTCACATAATCCTTGGCAGAGTAACAGCACTTACCATATGAGCACAAAGAATTTTCCTACTTTCGAAGTCACGTAGCTCCACATGAAGCACTTCGAACTGCACTGAAACTTGCAACGTATTGAGTGCATTCCACAGGTACCGTTCTTGGTCAAGTTCGGCTAACATCTGTATTTATGTCTAAGCATGCATTTCTCGTGATGCTTCCATATTTTTGTGCAACGCATGTACGTGCAGCATTACGTGCATAATAATAAATGTTTCATAAATTTGAGAAACAAACTAGAAAACAATTCTAGTACGGTGAGAGACAGGAGCAAACATTTGCTAATATGTGACTCTACATTATTCTTCAAAAGTTCTAATGCGTTGGTTGCTTCCATATATACTTGCCAATTAGTATATAAATTCATTCAACACTCACATCGTGTTTACCGCTCTGCAGTTACAAATAAGTAAAGCATGTGGACTCTCTTAAGTCCCTTAGGTTGCAAGAACTGTAAATAGCTAATAGATGGAATTCATGTTGTAAAAATTAAGTAGTGGCGTAACAGAAAATACACTCCTGGAAATGGAAAAAAGAACACATTGACACCGGTGTGTCAGACCCACCATACTTGCTTCCGACACTGCGAGAGGGCTGTACAAGCAATGATCACACGCACGGCACAGCGGACACACCAGGAACCGCGGTGTTGGCCGTCGAATGGCGCTAGCTGCGCAGCATTTGTGCACCGCCGCCGTCAGTGTCAGCCAGTTTGCCGTGGCATAAGGAGCTCCATCGCAGTCTTCAACACTGGTAGCATGCCGCGACAGCGTGGACGTGAACCGTATGTGCAGTTGACGGACTTTGAGCGAGGGCGTATAGTGGGCATGCGGGAGCCCGGGTGGACGTACCTCCGAATTGCTCAACACGTGCGGCGTGAGGTCTCCACAGTACATCGATGTTGTCGCCAGTGGTCGGCGGAAGGTGCACGTGCCCGTCGACCTGGGACCGGACCGCAGCGACGCACGGATGCACGCCAAGACCGTAGTATCCTACGCAGTGCCGTAGGGGACCGCACCGCCACTTCCCACCAAATTAGGGACACTGTTGCTCCTGGGGTATCGGCGAGGACCATTCGCAACCGTCTCCATGAAGTTGGGCTACGGTCCCGCACACCGTTAGGCCGTCTGCCGCTCACGCCCCAACATCGTGCAGCCCGCCTCCAGTGGTGTCGCGACAGGCGTGAATGGAGGGACGAATGGAGACGTGTCGTCTTCAGCGATGAGAGTCGCTTCTGCCTTGGTGCCAATGATGATCGTATGCGTGTTTGGCGCCGTGCAGGTGAACGCCACAATCAGGACTGCATACGACCGAGGCACACAGGGCCAACACCCGGCATCATGGTGTGGGGAGCGATCTCGTACACTGGCCGTACACCACTGGTGATCGTCGAGGGGACACTGAATACTGCACGGTACATCCAAACCGTCATCGACCCATCGTTCTACCATTCCTAGACCGGCAAGGGAACTTGCTGTTCCAACAGGACAATGCACGTCCGCATGTATCCCGTGCCACCCAACGTGCTCTAGAAGGTGTAAGTCAACTACCCTGGCCAGCAAGATCTCCGGATCTGTCCCCCATTGAGCATGTTTGGGACTGGATGAAGCGTCGTCTCACGCGGTCTGCACGTCCAGCACGAACGCTGGTCCAACTGAGGCGCCAGGTGGAAATGGCATGGCAAGCCGTTCCACAGGACTACATCCAGCATCTCTACGATCGTCTCCATGGGAGAATAGCAGCCTGCATTGCTGCGAAAGGTGGATATACACTGTACTAGTGCCGACATTGTGCATGCTCTGTTGCCTGTGTCTATGTGCCTGTGGTTCTGTCAGTGTGATCATGTGATGTATCTGACCCCAGGAATGTGTCAATAAAGTTTCCCCTTCCTGGGACAATGAATTCACGGTGTTCTTATTTCAATTTCCAGGAGTGTAGATAGTAGATGAGGATTTGATGTTAAGTCGAATGGTACTAGGTAATTCAGATAGTTCGATTCATAATGGATTCAACAGACGATGTTTGAACATAACTGGAATGATGTGTCTTTGGCATATGGCTCAGTGTGACAGTGAAGAAAGAGTCCGCGTACAAATCCAAATACTCGGGGTTCAGTCATCAATCGGTCGTAGGATTTTTTGTCATGTATGCTTTTTTAACATCTGCCAATGATTTTCATTTGTGTGAAACCCCGAGTAGCACCACGATTTAAATCCACGTTAACTGTAGGTCTCCTCACGAGTGGCTGGTAAGACATTTCATAACCATTTTCTGATAAAACACTGCGGTGTTCAAATCCATCTTCGGTTTCAGAAGAGCTTTGGTAGTGTCTTTTCCGTGTGATTTGAATCAAAGGGGTCACGATAACCTTTGAGCGCATATCGAGAGTTGGGGTATGCAAACCCGCCTGTGCCGACATTACTGTATGGTAGCAAACTCTTAGTAATCGGAAGCAGAAGCGCTTGGTTGAGGAGCGACGTTAGACGCAAACCGAAGAGATGCTGGCGAGCAGCTGCCGATGACGGATAGGCCCCGCTCCACCCCGCCCACGAGCCGAGAAGTTCCGATGTTAATGGCGGCTAAAGAACAGTTACACTGCTCCACCGTCGCGCGCTCCGTGACAAACGGCCTGGACTCCGGGCCGCATCTGTTAATGGCGCGCTGCTCTCTGCTGGGGTGGCCGTGAATGGCTTCCTGTTCTGGAACGTGCCGCGGGCGCTTCACAGAATCACCATTGCTCTCTTGTTAGATACTCCGTCTTAGAATACCGAAATTCTCATTTAAGTAGAACTAAAAATTTTCATTGTGATGTTGAATACTTCATAATCTGAATAGATTTATTGCACACTGAACACTTGCCTCTCTTTTGTGTGTTTCCACAGACTGGAAATTTCTCGAGTTAAAGTTTTTCCGGTTATAACCTCTTTTTCTCGTGTAGTAATAGTGCGTGCAAAGGTGTTTTACAACAATATCGGATATACAAACTAGATGTTATATGTCCTCCGCGGTGTCCACAGGTAGCCTCTTCTCTTATACGTCTGGTTATCACAACAGGAAGTCATAAATGATACTTAAGTAATATTACGACGTTAGTGTGATGTTACATGTGCTCTACAAACCTCTTAAAATCTGTTATTTAAAATTGAGTGATTTTGAGAGCGAAGTCTCAGCTCCATGGCATCGCTCGGCAACGGAAAATTGTTAAACTGAACGTGATAATTTATTGGAAGTTCTGAAAACCTTTTTTCAATGTAAAATATTTTCAACACTGAACTGTTTAACCCGCCAGTAAACCCGCGCGGGTTAAAGCGCCGCTTCCGAGATAGGGAGGTGTGCTGGCCCCGGCTCAAATCTCCCCGGCAGATTAACGACGAGGGCGGGTGTGGCAGCCAGCCTGGATGTGGTTTTTAGGCGGTTTTTCACAGCAGAGTAGGTGAATACCGGGCTGGTACCAAAATTTCGCCACAGTTACACGATTTGCAAACATTTAAAACTCTTTCGTTCACTTCCATATGAATGACACTACACGCAGACAGTTGGGCTACACACACTCGTCCCGGGCGTGTAATGGGAAGGCGACAGAAAGGGCATTCGCCACCTTTTAAACTAACCATACCAAATCCGTTCATAACTATGGCGACTATACGCGGATACGGGATAAATGCACAAGAAAAAGAAAGAAGAAGAAGATTATTGCACTGTGCCATTTGTGAAACTTTCCTTGGATATTTACACATTTAGTAATTTATGAGAAAATTTCTCGTTGATAACAGTGCCTTTTTAGTACTTTAGTACCACCCAGACCACCCCTCCAGTAGACAGACACTTTTCCAAATGGAATTGCAGGACAGATCTGCGTCTACCGCGGCTCTGGCGCAACAGGGGATGTCAAATTGATTCCATATTTTTAGATTTCCAGAAGGCTTACGATACCGTTCTTCACAAGCGTCTTTTAACCAAAGTGCGTGCCTATGGAATATCGCCTCAGTTGTGCAACTGGAATCGTGATTTCCTGTCAGAAAGGTCACAGTTCGTACTAATAGACGGTAACTCATCGAGTAAAACAGAAGTAATATCTGGCGTTCCCCAAGGAACTGTTATAGGTCCCCTATTGTTCCTGATCTACACTCCTGGAAATTGAAATAAGAACACCGTGAATTCATTGTCCCAGGAAGGGGAAACTTTATTGACACATTCCTGGGGTCAGATACATCACATGATCACACTGACAGAACCACAGGCACATAGACACAGGCAACAGAGCATGCACAATGTCGGCACTAGTACAGTGTATATCCACCTTTCGCAGCAATGCAGGCTGCTATTCTCCCATGGAGACGATCGTAGAGATGCTGGATGTAGTCCTGTGGAACGGCTTGCCATGCCATTTCCACCTGGCGCCTCAGTTGGACCAGCGTTCGTGCTGGACGTGCAGACCGCGTGAGACGACGCTTCATCCAGTCCCAAACATGCTCAATGGGGGACAGATCCGGAGATCTTGCTGGCCAGGGTAGTTGACTTACACCTTCTAGAGCACGTTGGGTGGCACGGGATACATGCGGACGTGCATTGTCCTGTTGGAACAGCAAGTTCCCTTGCCGGTCTAGGAATGGTAGAACGATGGGTCGATGACGGTTTGGATGTACCGTGCAGTATTCAGTGTCCCCTCGACGATCACCAGTGGTGTACGGCCAGTGTACGAGATCGCTCCCCACACCATGATGCCGGGTGTTGGCCCTGTGTGCCTCGGTCGTATGCAGTCCTGATTGTGGCGTTCACCTGCACGGCGCCAAACACGCATACGATCATCATTGGCACCAAGGCAGAAGCGACTCTCATCGCTGAAGACGACACGTCTCCATTCGTCCCTCCATTCACGCCTGTCGCGACACCACTGGAGGCGGGCTGCACGATGTTGGGGCGTGAGCGGCAGACGGCCTAACGGTGTGCGGGACCGTAGCCCAACTTCATGGAGACGGTTGCGAATGGTCCTCGTCGATACCCCAGGAGCAACAGTGTCCCTAATTTGGTGGGAAGTGGCGGTGCGGTCCCCTACGGCACTGCGTAGGATACTACGGTCTTGGCGTGCATCCGTGCGTCGCTGCGGTCCGGTCCCAGGTCGACGGGCACGTGCACCTTCCGCCGACCACTGGCGACAACATCGATGTACTGTGGAGACCTCACGCCGCACGTGTTGAGCAATTCGGAGGTACGTCCACCCGGGCTCCCGCATGCCCACTATACGCCCTCGCTCAAAGTCCGTCAACTGCACATACGGTTCACGTCCACGCTGTCGCGGCATGCTACCAGTGTTGAAGACTGCGATGGAGCTCCTTATGCCACGGCAAACTGGCTGGCACTGACGGCGGCGGTGCACAAATGCTGCGCAGCTAGCGCCATTCGACGGCCAACACCGCGGTTCCTGGTGTGTCCGCTGTGCCGTGCGTGTGATCATTGCTTGTACAGCCCTTTCGCAGTGTCCGGAGCAAGTATGGTGGGTCTGACACACCGGTGTCAATGTGTTCTTTTTTCCATTTCCAGGAGTGTATAATAACGACGCAGGAGACAATCTGAGTAGCCATCTTAGATTGTTTGCAGATCATACTGTCATTTACAGTCTTGTAAAGTCATCAAATGACCAAAACGAATAGCAAAATGATTTAGATAATATATTTACATGAGTACCAAAACAGATCTGCTAATTTCGATTACGCGATAAATCACACAAATCTGAAAGCTGAAAATTCAACAAAATACTTAGGCATTACAGTTACAAATAACCTAAATTGGAACGATCACATAGATAACGTTGTGATTAGAGCAAACCAAAGACTGCGATTCATTGGCAGAACACTTATAGGTGCAACAGGTCTACTAAAGAGACTGCCTACACCACGCTTGTCCGTCATATTCTGGAGTATTGCTGTGCGGTGTGGAACCCGCGTCAGATGGGACTGACGGATGACATCGAAAAAATTCAAAGAAGTGCAGCTCATTTTGTATTGTCGCGAAATAGGGGAGATAGTGCCACAGACAGGATACGTGAATGGAAGTGGCAAACATTAAAACAAAGGCGTTTTTCGTTGCGACGGGATCTTCTCACGAAATTTCAATCACCAGTCTTCTCCTCCGATTGCGAAAACATTGTGTTGGCACCCACCTACATAGGGAGAAATGATCATCACTATAAAATAAGAGAAATCAGAGCTCGCACAGAAAAATTTAAGTGCTCGTTTTTCCCGCGCGCCTATCGAGAGTAGAACGGTAGAGAGACAGCTTGAAGGTGGTTTATTGAACCCTCTGCCAGGCACTTTATTGTGAATAGCAGTGTAATCACGTAGATGTAGATGTAGAACTGTGTAACACATCGTACACTATCAGGGGTGACAGTCTGTCGCCGTTTATTAAAGCATGGGTTTGTGCGCCTCGTCCACTTCTCCGTTACCCATTTATGAATGTGCAGAGACATGCTAGATGGCAAAGGTGTTGAAACGACGTCACTGGGGACTGGAATGGCATCAGATAATATTTTCAGGCGAATCCAAGTTCTGTTTGTTGGAAAATCTGGCCGCATTTTGATTCGCCTTAGACAGGAGGAGCGGCATCACAGTGGCTGCATTCACATAAGACATACAGTGCCAACTCAAGGCCTTGCGGTCTGGGATGCTACTGGGTACAACCAAAAGCCACAGTTGGTGCGACAACTGTGACCTACGTGAATGACAACCTTTCTGCAGAACACCCCAGACGCCATTTTTCAGCAATGCAATGCACCACCACATGTTTCTGCGCGAACACGTTCCTTCTCGGTGTCACAGGATGTCAGGATTTTACCCTGGCTCGCTAGATAACCAGACTTGTCGTAAATCGAAAATGTGTGGAATATGGTGAAACGACAGGTGCAGTGGCTTGACCCAATGCCAACCACCACAGATGAACTTTGGAAACAGGTGACTGCAGCCATTCGCGGATTATGGGCGTCGATGCCATCACACATGGTACAAGTCATCAGGGTCCAAGGCGGATCCTGTGCCTACTAGGCAACAGGACACATGCTGAACCGAAGTGACTGAAATGCTAATCATTTCTGCAGTACATATTAATGTTCATGTCCTGTGAATATGAACGTCCCATCTCTAGTCTTTCATGGTGTTTTGTTTTTTGTGAACATGAGTGTAAATTGGATGGTCTGCTTCACGATGTACCAGTCGCAACACGAATCAACGTGTGGTTTGCGCATGACGATGGCCTGGCACATTTCAGTCGAGAGGGGGGGAGTATCTCAGTGTTGCTTATCCCGATAAGCAGATAGGTCGTGCAGGTCCAGTTGCTCGGCCCGCCAGATGCCCTGATCTTAACCTCTTGGACATCTACCTTTGGTGCCGTCTTAACGAGCTCGTGTATGGTGTTGTAACCGAGAATGTAGCAGAATTACATCAGCGAACTGCAAATGGCTGTGCAACTGTGCAGAATGAGATGAACGGAGCCTGCAACATCCCGGGAGCGATAAGACATCGAGCACGTCAATGTCTTCGGTTACATGGACCTAATTTTGAACGTGTTGTGCGATAAATGTGCAGTACGTAGTTGTTACACTACTCAATTGCATATTTCTGAAATAAAGCAGTTTGAGACAATACTTATTTAATATTTTACGCATATTTGGTTCATACATTACACCCAAGAAGTGTGTAGAGTTACTTTTGAATCACCCTGTATGTATGGACATGGCCATTGGCACTAGGTGCTTTGTGTTTTTAAATATTTTGGTGATGACAGGCTTTATATAATGTGCTGTTTTTTTACCATATAACAACTTGGCATGAGGTGAACTTAAAACGAACACCTGTCATAACAAAAAGATTTCTTAAGACTTTATGTGTTCTCAAAATTAGAAAATTCAATCAAGCATAACGTGCGTCTCGTTGAATTTTTCCTTGGCGCGTTCCTAACGGCTTACTTTCCATCTTACACTTCCAAGTTCTCGTGTACAGACGTCCATTACGTAATGATCAACAAAAGATGACACGATGGAAACAATGTAATATGTTACTCGCTCACGAACTTTCGTTCTTAATCACGCAGTCTTGATGTTTCCATCCTTGCTGCTTCAGAACATGATTTTAGTGACATTGTTCCACATTGTTTTCTCCCTAATTCGATTCAGTACCTCCACACTAGATACCCGATCTACTTATGTAACATTAATCTTCCTTCTGTAGCACCGCATCTAGCAAGATAGCGCAGTGGTCAGCAAACTGGAGTCGCATCCGGCAAGACTACGGTTCAGATTTCCTCCCTGCAATCTAGGTTTTCCCTGATTTCCCTAAATCGCTCAAGGCAAATGCCGGGATGGCATGCTCGGCCCATTTCCTTCCCTAGTCAGAGTATAAGCTAAATCTGTAAGAATATTGTTGTCGACGGGACGTTGTGCCTTTACCTTCCTTCCCTCCTCTGCAGCTAATCGTTTGAAAACTTCTATTTTCTTCTTGCCAGATTTCCTTGTTGTCCATGTGTCACTTCCTGACAAGACAAGGTTCCGGATAAATAATTTTAGAAAAGATTTTCTATTAGCAATATCTAAATTTATATTCGGTTTTTAAAAAATTATCTTTTTCAGCGACGCTTTTCTTACTTTAGCTCCTCTCTATTTTATATCGTCTCCACGTCGGCCATCATCAGCCGGCCGAAGTGGCCGCGCGGTTCTGGCGCTGCAGTCTGGAACCGCGAGACCGCTACGGTCGCAGGTTCGAATCCTGCCTCGGGCATGGATGTGTGTGATGTCCTTAGGTTAGTTAGGTTTAACTAGTTCTAAGTTCTAGGGGACTAATGACCTCAGCAGTTGAGTCCCATAGTGCTCAGAGCCATTTGAACCATCGGCCATCATCACTCACTTTGCTGCCCAGATAACAAAACTGATGTAATAGTTTTACTGTCTCGTTTCATAATGTAATTGATGCATCGTCGCCTGATTTAGGTTACTTTCCACTATCCTTGTTTTAGTTTTGTTTATTTTGATCTTATTGTGTCTTTTGAAAACACGATCCATTCTAGTCAACTGCTTCCCCACATCCTTTGCCGTTTACAATGTTACCTGCAAGCCTCAACGTATTTATTTCTTTACGCTGAATTTTTATTCCATTTCCAAATCTCTCTTTGGTTTCCTTTATCGCTTGCTCGATGTACAGATTGAATAACATATGGAAAGTCTATATCCCTGACTCACTCCTTTCTCAGAAACTGCTTCTCTTTCATGCCTTTCGGTTCTTATAACCGTAGTATGCTTTCTGTACTAGTTGTAGAACACTTTACGCTCCCTGTAATTTACCTTCACTACCTGGAGAATTTCAAAGAGTATATTCCAATCAACAATGTTAAAAGCGTTCTTGAAATCTATAAATAGTATGCACGTATATATGTTTCTTCAATCTATTTTCTAAGGTAAGTCGTTGGTCAGTATTTTCTCTTGTGTTTCAACATTCCCCAGGAACCCAAAGTGATCGTCATCGAGGTCGGGTTTACCAGTTTCTCCCTCGTTTTGTAAATAATACGGTGTCAGTATTTTTGTCGTCTTTGGAAGTGGGATTATTTAAGATGTTCTAGAAGTTGAGGGCATTTCACCTGACTCCGATACTTTGCAAAACGAGGTGGAATAGTGTGTCATGAGGAAATGTCGGCTACTCCAGGTGCTGTGTTTGAATTTAGGTTTTCTTTCAGTGATGTCTCAGTTTCCTGTGACCTCGTCATATCTGTCATCTGATCTTCATGTACTCCATGTTCGCCTACTGTAATATTGTATATAATTTGTTTCCCTGTTATGTGCTGAAGTTGTTGTTATTGTTGTTGTTATGGTCTTCAGTCCTGAGACTGGTTTGATGCAGCTCTCCATGCTACTTTATCCTGTGCAAGCTTCTTCATCTCCCAGTACCTACTGCAGCCTACATCCTTCTGAATCTGCTTAGTGTATTCATCTCTTGGTCTCCCTCTATGATTTTTACCCTCCACGCTGCCCTCCAGTACCAAATTGGTGATCCCTTGATGTCTGAGAACATGTCCTATCAACCGATCCCTTCTTCTAGTCAAGTTGTGCTACAAGCTCCTCTTCTCCCCAATTCTATTCAATACCTCCTCATTAATTATGTGATCTACCCATCTAATCTTCAGCATCCTTCTGTAGCACCACATTTCGAAAGATTCTATTCTCTTCTTGTCTTAACTATTTATCGTCCATGTTTCACTTCCATACTTGGCTACGCTCCATACAAATACTTTCAGAAACGACTTCCTGACGCTTAAATCTATACTCGATGTTAACAAATTTCTCTTCTTCAGAAACGCTTTCCTTGCCATAGCCAATCTACATTTTATATCCTCTCTACTTCGACCATCATCATTTATTTTGCTCCCCAAATAGCAAAACTCCTTTACTACTTTAAGTGTCTCATTTCCTAATCTAATTCCCTCAGCATCACCCGACTTAATTCAACTACATTCCATTATCCTCGTTTTGCTTTTGTTGATGTTCATCTTATACCCTCCTTTCAAGACACTGTCCATTCCGTTCAACTGCTCTTCCAAGTCCTTTGCTGTCTCTGACAGAATTACAATGTCATCGGCGAACCTCAAAGTTTTTATTTCTTCTCCATGGATTTTAATACCTACTCCGAACTTTTCTTTTGTTTCCTTTATTGCTTGCTCATTAAGCAGATTGAATAACATCGGGGATAGGCTACAACCCTGTCTCACTCCCTTCCCAACCATTGCTTCCCTTTCATACCCCTCGACTCTTATAACTGCCATCTGCTTTCTGTACAAATTGTAAATAGCCTTTCGCTCCCTGTATTTTACCCCTGCCACCTTCAGAATTTGAAAGAGAGTATTCCAATCAACAATGTCAAAAGCTTTCTCTAAGTCTACAAATGCTAGAAACGTAGGTTTGCCTTTCCTTAATCTTCCTCCTAAGGTAAGTCGTAGGATCAGTATTGGCTCACGTGTTCCAACATTTCTACGGAATCCAAACTGATCTTCCCCGAGGTCGGCTTCTACCAGTTTTTCCATTCGTCTGTAAAAAATTCGCGTTAGTATTTTGCAGCTGTGTCTTATTAAACTGATAGTTCGGTAATTTTTGCATATGTCAACACCTGCTTTCTTTGGAATTGGGATTATTATATTCTTCTTGAAGTCTGAAGGTATTTCGCCTGTTTCATACATCTTGCTCACGAGATGGTAGAGTTTTGTCAGGACTGGCTCTCCCAAGGCTGTCAGTAGTTCTAATGGAATGTTGTCTACTCCGGGGGCCTTGTTTCGACTCAGGTCTATCAGTGCTCTGTCAAACTCTTCACGCAATATCATATCTCCCATTTCATCTTCATCTACATCCTCTTGTGCCGAAGCATTCAATGGTAAAGCAAAGTGAAGTATGGTAAATCAAAGTGAAGTATTCAATGGTAAATCTGTTGGTGAGGAATTTCGCATTATGGAAGACACCGTTTTGTAGTTTTTTTTTTACTCGGGCATATTTCAGCAGCTTTTTTGCTATCTTCAATGGACTTATTTATTTTCTTTCTGCAAAATTGTTGTTAGATGTTAACCTCTTGTGTGGATTATATTAACTTTTGGCATAAAATATTTACGTCTCTAAAAGGAGCGATTACACTGAGGTGACAAAAGTCATGACAGTTGTTGCATGGTGACATGGCGCATTGTTATCCATAAATATTGCATCGTTGATTGGGAACGCAAAAATCCATGAATGGCTGCAATTTGTCTCCAAGAGGTTCATTGGGACCAGAGGACCCAGTTCATTCCATGTAAACAAAGCCCACACTATTATGGAGGCACCACCAGCTTCCACAGTGCCTTGTTGACAGCTTGGATCCTTGGCGTCATGGGGTCTACGCCACACCCGACCCCACCATCAGCTCTTAACAACTACAGTCGGAACTCCTCTGGCCAGGCCACGGTTTTCCAGTCGTGTAGGGTCCAATCGATATGGTCAGGAGCGCAGGAGAGGCGCTGCAGGCCATGTCATTCTGTTACCTAAGGCACCCGCGTCGGTCGCCTGCTGCCGTGCCCCCATTAAGGTCAGATTTTGCACACTGTCGTAACGGTTACGTCCGTCGCACGTCTCACTTTGATTTCTGCTGTTATTTCACACAGTGTTGCTTGTCAGTTATCACTGACAACTCCACGCAAATGCCGCTGCTCTCTGTCGTTAAGTGAAGGCTGTCGGTCACTGCGTTGTCCGTGGTGAGAGGTAATGCCTGAAATTGGGTATTGTTGGGACAGTCTTGACACTGTGGATCTCGGAATATTAAATTATTCGCTAACGATGTCCTAAATGGAATGCCGCATGCGTCTAGCTCCAACTACCATTCCGCGTTAAAAGTTTGTAAATTATCTTCGTGCCGCCATAACCACTTCAGACTTCTTTTCACGTGAATCACCTGAGTACAAATGACATCGTCAATGCACTGACTTCTTATACCTTGTGTACGCGATACTACCGCCATCTGTGTATGTGAATATGGAGCGCTTACGGCCTATCCGATGACATATGCGGTTGGATAGAAAGTTTTCTAACAGACAGAGAGCAGTATGTCGTCCTGAATGGGGAGACTGTCCCAGGGCAGCGTAATTGGTCCGCTGCTTTTTACGATTTACGTAAACGATCTGGTTGTTGGTATTACAGCGGCATTAGACTGTTTGCCGATGTTGCTGTAATCTACAGGAAAGTAGTATCACACGAAAATTGTGAACAAATCATTGAGGATTTGCAGAAAATAAATGCGTGGTGTATTGACTGGCAGTTACCTCTCAATATTAGTAAGTGTAACCTACTGCGTACAACAAAGCGAAAATCCTCATTAATGTACGAGTACAAAATACCGTGCAAGCCCAGTCTTTGGAAGCGGTGACATCCGTCAATACCTGGTATGATTATTCGAAATGATGTCGAATGGAACGATCAGATTACACAAATAACGGGTAAGGCGAACTCTAGATTGCGGTTTATTGGTAGAATCCTGAAGCGATGCAGTCTTTCAACAAAGGAAATTGCTTACAATACTTTAGTTCGTCCAGTCTTAGAGTATTGTTCGTCTGTATGGGACCCTTACCAGTTGGGTCTGATTCAAGAAATTGAGAAGGTCCAAAGAAGAGCGCCAAGATTCGTGACTGATACATTTAGCCATCGCGAGAGCGTTACAAATCTCATGGAAAGTTTGAAGTGGGACACACTTGCAGATAGACGACACACTATATGGAAGGGGCTGCTCACTAAATTCCAAAATCCGATCTTCGCCGAGGATGTAGAGCATGTATTATTACCACCAACTTTCATATCGCGCAATGATCACCATTCAAAGATAGGAAAATTAGAGCTCGTACTGAGGCGTCTAGACAGTCGTTTTTCCCTCGCGCGATCCACGAGTGGAACTGGGGTGGGGGGATATGACTTTGGCGCGAATAGTGTACTCCGGCCCACATCGCTTGTTGTCTAGCGGAATATATATGTAGATTTGTCACCTCACTGTATTGTTAAAAAAAATCTACATAAGTTCGCTTTCAGTACAGATTTGACACACGTACCTCTGAGGTGAGACATTCTGATTGTTGATTTACTATATGTCGAAAGGTTGAAGGTTTATAGTAAATTTGGAAATAAAATGGATGTACTCATTTTTTTATATACCTCACATGAAACTATTGGGTGTTTATGCTGGTGACTTCAAATCTACTAGACAATCTACAGGTTGTCATTCGCAAACAACTTATTTATGACTGAGAATGCCTAAGACGGAATTATTAGCAAGCTCAGAAATGAGAACAACCGCAACATTTCCAAGATGATTATGGTGAATTACATTTGTTTTCGGAAAAGTGGCTTAAACTTTCCCCACTAAAGCATTGGGAACCAATGCAATCATATAAAGTACATTAGCTGACCGGCACTGTTGGTATTGCTTTCGATATTCCTTGTACCACAGCACACGACAAACTACTTTTACATCGCGTTTTTTTTAACTGTAGCCGACCCAGCTATAGTTTCTATTCGTCGTCATTTCGACACACATTTCGTCTTTATCGCGCAAGATACGGCTGCCACGTCGGGGCTATGGGGCCTAGGAAGTATCACGAGAAAGGGCGATTTATTTTGTAAGCGGCGTTCCTGATGGAGCCGTTCGTGTAGCTTATCAGGAGCCGTGCGGGGAAACAATAGCGGCCGCAAATGCAAATCCGCGCTGCTCGCCCTATCTGCATACGGCGTGCCGGTATTTCGTGGCGCGGCGGAAGCGCCGGCGTGTCGCGCGCCCCCGGTCCTGGGATCGTTTGAGGCTGGGCCCGCGCGGGCGCCGCCGGCCGGCTGGTCTGCTGGCGCCCCGCGGCCCGGAATTTTAATCTCCGCCGGTTTGGCCGGATTTCCGGCTTAACGCGCCGATCCGGGCGCGCCGTTCCCTCGCTGAGGCAGAGGCCGTGGCCCTCGCCACGGGCCCTTCGTTATGGGGCGGCTTTAACGCCAACGGCTGCGCGCACGGAGCCCCGAGCGCGATTGGAAGCCGTTCAGCCGTTAAACTGCGAGCCTTGCCTCTGCCCCCCCCCCCCCCCCCACCCCTCGTGCCCTACCACTC
Source organism: Schistocerca americana (assembly GCF_021461395.2). Lineage (NCBI taxonomy): Eukaryota > Metazoa > Arthropoda > Insecta > Orthoptera > Acrididae > Schistocerca > Schistocerca americana. Next base: position 723,999,527 of record NC_060121.1, read on the forward strand.
CACGACTGTGTTGGTCTCGCAGCCACTTCGAATTACTTTGTCGAGTGCGTACCGCTTCCGCCTGAAGTTTCCACACTCCGTGTGATATTTACCGAGGAGAGCTTGAAACATTCCACCTGTTAAGGGTACAGTTTTTATATGCTCAGCATACCGGTTAGAGCAACGTGGTGCGTCTGAACCGACGGTTTCATATTGCAGTGAAGACACAGGCTGAACCTGTCACTGTACAGGGTGTCCGAAGAGGAATGGCCGATATTCAGGCACATGACAGGAATTATCATTGGAAGCAAGAATCTTCATATGGACATATGCTCTATTCCGAATGGCTTCCCAGATGGAAAATATTGTTGTTCATTTTCTGTATCATTCAATACATTGTCAGGTTTGCACATCTACAGATGTACAATACATTCATAAAAAAAATGGGGGTGTTCTTCGATAGCAGCAGGAGGACTACCAGCGCAGAAATCATACACATACGCCAACCCTGTATGTTCCTCGTTATTGTAGATGTGTGGCATTTTAGCCAGCACGTGTACAAACACAGTTAACCGATGCTTCTCTGTGATAAACTATCAGTCCCTCGCATCACTTGACGCTCAACACACCACGGACAAAAAAAAAAAAAAGGGTCAAATGGCTCTGAGCACTATGGGACTTAACAAATGGTTCAAATGGCTCTGAGTACTATGGGACTTAACATCTGAGGTCATCAGTCCCCTAGAACTTAGAACTACTTAAACCTAACTAACCTAAGGACATCACACACATCCATGCCCGAGGCAGGATTCGAACCTGCGACCGTAGCGGTCGCGCGGTTCCAGACTGGAGCGCCTAGAACCGCTCGGCCACCCCGGCAGGCACACCACGAACAACTGCGCGTTCAACGAAATAGGTTAATTGCAGAAAGGAGTCCCGAGAAAAGAGGAGGTAGGTTGGGATAGAATAAAACGTCAGAGGGATTGGGTGGGCAAGACACGCAGGTGTGCGCAACTATCGCAGAAACACAACGTATTCTATCTTGGAAAGCATTCACAATAGGGCATATGCTCATTTGAAGTTTTTACTTCAAATGAGCGTTGCGGCCATATCCGTGAATATTGAACATTCCTCCTGGGATACCATTCATGCTCGAATAGTACGTCAGCAAAATGAGCGCACAAATCTTTCCGTGCGACGTCTCACTTATTTTATCGCGCCGGTCACATCCCCTTCAGTAGCTGAGAGTCAACACAACATTTTGCCGTTCGTAGGAAGAAGTCGATGATGGAAATTTCTTGAAAAAATCTTGCCGCAATGAAAGCCGCTTTTGTTTTAATGATTGCCGCTCCAACTCGCGTATCATATCCGTGACACTGTCTCCTCTGTTTCATGTTAATACAAAACGAGCTACCCTTCTTCGGACTTTTTTGATGTCCTCCGTCAAGCCTATTCGGTAAGGATCCCACACCTCAGAGCAATACTCTAGCAGAGGACGAACGAGCGTTGTGTAGGCAGCTATTTTAGTGGATTCGTTGCTGCCAATGAAATACAGTCTTTGGTTCACCTTCTCCACAACATTATCAGTGTGGTCGTTCAGATTTAAGCTATTCGTAATTGTTATCCCTGGGTATTTCGCTGAATTCACGTCCTTTTGATTTATCGTGTAATCGAAATTTAACGGAATTATTTTAGTGTTTGTGTGGAAGACCTCACTTCTGATAACTTTACTGGACGGTAAACAGCGGCGTCATCTGAAGAAAATTTAAGGCAGCTCTTCGAACTGTCTCCTATATTGTTTATATTAGAAAAACGCCAAAGGACCTACAACGCTTCCTTAAAAGATCCCTGAAACAACTTCGCTTTTAGCCCGAAACGTCGCGAACATAAAAAATGGCACTGTCTTTTCTGCTGCGGATTATGCCCTTCTGCTTCGGTAAACATCATCTTTTCATCCTTTACTGAGCAGATGGATACAGCGCCCACTAAAACGTGTAGCACGTTTACTGGTAGCCCTAAGCCTGTTCAACAGTTGAACTTTACTGTGTAGCTAGAACTGTGCTCAGGAGAGACGCTGCCTGGCCATACCGGTCGTCCTCACCGACTTGTCCAGGAGGAGCTTCCTGCTATCATCTAAGAAGCTTACTGTGACTCCCCAGAGGGTAAGGCCAGAACTGCTGAAGGAGCGAAGGTCTCAAATCCGCAAATGGACGACAGCAGCCAAGCAGCTATCCCCTGGACCCGCTGAAAGGTGGTTCGTACTGAAGTCGCTAAATAGATTCCGATTCCGAATGGGAACATCCAAGGATAGTACGAAGAATGGGGCTTTAATGTTGATGATACACACTTTGAATCAGGACAGGATCAAACTGCAAGCGACGTGCTTCAATGCGTTCTGCGCCCAACATCGTGCACAGAGGATGATATCATTCGTGCCAACCCGAGTGCCTTGGAGGTTGCGAACTTCTGAGCGCATGTCATATGAAGATACGAATTCACCAGTTGTATCATATTATCCCACTCTAATTATTAATTGTCGGGCTGTGTGTGTGTGTGTGTGTGTGTGTGTGTGTGTGTGTGTGTGCGTGTTTTTCTGGTTCGAGAACATGTAACTATTCCGAAAGTAAACCCTGTGTTCTTTTACTTCGAGTGCGAGAGCCAGTTCTACACCAGCACTGGTGTAGTACTAATATTTGAACCTTCCCGTTAATATTTTGTTGGTTTTGTTGTCCTGTGACAGACAGCAGCAGTAGGGACCGTTCCAAAATGGCGTATGACATAGAGGTCCGTATAAAGCAGGCATGTGCCACTCCTCACCTCACTGGACCAAATTAAACACATCGACACTTACTAAAGTCATATGGAGATGGAGGAGTAAATGTGAGCAATTGGAGGCGGTGGGTACTGCGTTTCAATGGCGGTGCCCGACAACCCCTGACCAGGCAGACCGTGCTCAGTTGCCATCCCTCGTAATGAACAGCTTCTCGATTAAGTAATACGTGGCTTAGGAACAAGGAATTGAGCGGACAACTGAATGCTGTCTGTAATGCCTTAGACACGATGTTACGCTATGTTAGTTTCCGCACAGTTGTGCGAGATGAATCCTCCGGATGCTTACATGAGACTGAAAGAATCATGGACTGGAATTTTGTCGGGACCTGCTGAAGGTGAGAATTTTCTGAACACCATCATCATCGGAGATGAGACGTGGCGTGACCACTACGAACCAGATTCCAAGAGACAGTCCTTGGAGTAGAGGCATGGAGATTCTCCAACAAAATGGAGTTGAAGAGAGAGCTATTTGCTGGCAGAGTGATATGCGTAATCGTCTGGGATAGGCAGCTTATTATTCTTTTGGATTTTTTGGAGACTAAACTAATTCTCAGTTCAATTCGTTACAAGAAGACACTGATCAGGCTGAAAGCACTAATTCTCAGAATCAGGCCAGAGAAGAATACAAACGTGTACTTTGCAACACATCACTCCTGGTCACATAACAATTTTGCTACCATGGAACTCACTGCCAAATTTGGCTGGACTGTCCTACCACATCCACTGTACTGTCTTGATTTAGAACCTTCACGCTTCCATCTCTTTGAGACTATGAAAGATACACTCGGTGGCCAACATTTTCTGGATTCACGTGCTATCGTCAAAGCTATGAGACAGTGGCTCGCACCATCTGTTACATTTTCACGCGTACGGCTTGACAGCTCTTCTTCATCGTTAGAAAAAGTACGTAACGAACAGTGGTGACTAAGTGGAATAATGACAGTCGGTAGCTGATATATTGTTTTCTTTAATTGTGTTATTGTGCTTGCTGTGCCTGCTGTAGTTGCAGTGAAAATAAATGGGAATCGTTAGCTTGGGAATGGCCCTCATATACATACATACGTGTAGGGTGTCAATGGAGAGTCCCGAAATATTGTTTAAATGGTTCATGAAAACGAAATGAAGTTTTCAACGAGTAGGAAAAATGATGCGAGTACATTCTTCTGCGATTAATACTCATAAATCATGTATATTTCGATGCGTTAAAGGCAGTATGATTTCTTAAACGGAATTATCTATATTTTTTAACATCATTCCTGAAATCTTGAAAACAAGAAGAGAATAAAATATAATGGAATACCTTTACTAATCGTTAGCCGCCAGTTTTTGAAACAGGCATTGCCAACAGTTACTTTACGATAAGTATTACAAACCACGTTTAAAATACAAATAAATGTACATATTGATTTGAATATGGCCTATAACTTTACCTTGCATCAACGGTAATATATGATATAGTTACCTACTAAAGCTGTCGTAAAAAGAAAACGGGAGACAGTACTTAATAGAGAGGAGTGCCGCGCGGAGTGACCGCGCGGTTTAAGGCGTCATGTCATGGACTGTGTGGCCCCTCCCGCCGGCGGTTCGAGTCCTCCCTCGGGCATGGGTGTGTGTGTTGTTCTTAGCATAAGTTAGTTTAAGTAGTGTGTAAGTCTAAGGACCGATGACCTCAGCAGTTTGGTCCCTTAGGAATTCACACACATTTGAACATTTTTTTTTTTTTTTTTACAGAGGAATGGGCTTTTACTACCTTCAATTCTTTAACTGTGGACGACACGACTCTGTGTTCACAATGCCTGTAACTGCCCAAACTGCCTTCATTTGCATCACGAGTTTTGATTATGCGCCAAGTGAGCCACCTTCACAGAATAATTCCGTGTGCACTCCGCGAGCCAATACAAACCATGGCAGGGAGACAGTAAATAGCTCTTGTTTACTAGTTTTACGTGAAAATAAAACCACTGTTGATTACTTGGTGCACAGCTACTATGTGTGATAGATCGATGTCAATGGCACGTAGTATATGATATTGTATTGTAATTTGAACTGTGTGTAATAAAACCGAATCACACACATAAACCTTAAAGATACAGGAATAGACAATAAAGTGGTAATGTTTGCAGTGAACATTTTTGCAACAAACGCGGAAATATATTGAATATGAAAGACAAGACGACTGGCAAAATTCAAGTTTTGCCCAGTTACCTGATGTTCTTGCGGCACAGTATTACCAATAAAAATATTCTTTCATACCTCGGTTAACAAAAAAACGATATGCGCATTAACTATACGGCAAACACTCACTCTCGTTGCGCACTATTATGTGTGGGAAACCCTGTTTCGATGTCCACAACATTTCATGAAACGAAATGTTATGGGAGTTCACGTCAGGAGAGAAAGACTGAGTCCCCGGCAAGCAGAACAATTACTGTGTGTGAGATACTCGACATTTTTATACTCATATACTGGTAACTCAACCATTTACGGAAGTTCACTGAAGAAATGTGGTTACACTTTTAAACCCCTGCGAAACTTCAAGAAGTAGATGTTGTGTTACGTATTAGATTCTTGTAATCGTCTAAGATTCACTCACTACTGCGATTATATAAAACATTTTAAGAGTTTAGGATCGCAAATGATGGATCTCACGATCTGTACCTCAGATTTACCGTAACTGCCCTGTTGTTTATTTCACTTGCTTTGCGTTTTGCACAGAAGTTTCAGAATGAATAACGCTGAAAATAATTAAAGCAGAAGACAGTGAAATGTGGAAAAGAAACATAGTACATGTATATCAGTTAATTTAATTCAGTTCATAAAGGTATCTGTGTGACGAGGCAAGCCACGTTCTTCCGCCAAATTCGTTCCGCTTATTGTGTAATTCTCAGTCACCCTGTGAGACGGTCTTTGGGTGTTTTGTTCGGAAGTAATAGGAGGAAATGTCAGGAAAAATTAGAGGAAAAGTTACATTGTTGTTGGGAGGCGTGTTGAGGGCGCCTAGTGGCTAAGGCCACCGCTCTCGGTAAGCTGGAGGGCAGGTTCGAATCCGGAGTGACACAGTTTTTCTCAAGACACTTTCATTTATTGCAGGTCATTGTTTTTATTGATTCCATTTGTTTCGTGTAATTTCAATGAATTTTGTTCATTTAATGTACCTAAGGTTTTTTATAGGCTGTTTTCCATCATTGTCACTACTAACAACGAATGCTTTTTTTTCCCATTCCCGCCCGAATTAATTCAAAGCTTTTTCCGCCCTTACTGTTTCCTTGCAGATATTGTCTTTCATTTCCGCTATCTGAAAACGTTTTAGCCGGCCGCGATGGCCGAGCGTTTGTAGGCACTTCAGTCCGGAACCGCGCGACTGCTACGGTCGCAGGTTCGAATCCTGCCTCGGGCATGGATGTGTGTGATGTGCTTGGTTTAGTTAGGTTCAAGTAGTTCTAAGCTCTAGATGTTAAGTCCCATAGTGCTCAGAGCCATTTGAACCATTTGAAAACGTTTTACGTAGGATTCCTAACACCACCATCCATTTGCTTGAACAAGTGCCCCACATTTATTTGTCGGTTTTGGTACTATAATGACGACGCCACCTCCTTTTATTTACTGAGCGATGTGTGGCAGTAAATCGCATTTCGATGGACGGCGGTTCAAATCCCCGTCAAGTCACCCAGATTTAGGTCTTCCGTTGGTTTCCCTAATCCATTGAAAGGAAATACCGGAATGTTACCTTTGAAAGGCACTCTGCCTATTTTCTTGCTTATTCTTCTCCGTCCGAGTTTGTGCTCCGTCACTAATGACCTCGTCGTCGACGAGTCGTCAAAACTCAACGTTCATTTCTCACTTCTCTTTTTATGTACGTCTGTTATCGCAGTGCTATAGACACATTTATTTAAAATCTCATTATAGAAGCAAATCGAAATATTTGACAACTTTTAAAACACCATTCTCTGTATGTGCTTAGTTTTGTTAGCAGGAGCCAAAGCGTATCAGTATATATACTTTGACCATATGTACGTTCAGTGCCCGTTAATAATTGATGAATTTCCATCATAGAATAAAGTCTGTTAGTGACGATTGGATATAGCTTGTCATAGTGACCTTCATACTCATGCGTACTTTTGGTGTATTGACGTTCTATCTATTATCGGCTGTGGCAACATTATACGTTGGCTATAATTAATAAAAATTGAGTTTAAAATATTGGTTTCGATTTGGACGGGACGCAATTCAGGTCTCCACGCAAACACAAAGATTTCCTTCCCCACCTTTCCCACCAGCTGAGCTGGCGCTCCTCATGTGGCGACTTCTTCGTTGGCAGGGCAACAGAAAATAGTCCGAAAAGTAGTTTTTATTCCCGGCGTATAAGCGTCTTCAGCACAGTAATTACGTTGATAGCTTGAACTAACAACTGTAAACAACAGATTTACATCTGGCCAGTCATTTGTGAACAGGCAGTGTTAAGTAGTGGACGTGCGGCCATAGTTTCACAACGCTGTTGTGTCACAGATCGCAATGGAGCAATATTTCCATATCAAGTATTGAAGTCATTCCTCAGAATGTTTCGAAGAAGAGAAAAGTGTGCGTCAAGTACGTCCCATACACACTGACTGCCGAACAGAAACGACGACACGTGGTCCGCCTGCCCTGACTTGACTGAAATGCAAGACGCTAACAACTCATTTCTGGGAAAAGTAATCACCGGTGACGACCTACCACAAACGGACAAAGTGCATAAATCCACATGAAGAGTCAACGCTTTGACGACCTAAACGACATTCAAAGCACAGTGATGCGCGAGTTGGACAACATTCCAAAGAAGGACTTTTCTGACAATTTAACATTTTTCACGAATGTTCTGTGCGCTGTACTCATGTGGGGGAAGCTATGTTAAACACCTGAAGCATTAAAAGCCCTACTTTAACGCGTCTGCATTTTTTATTAATCCAGTATCGAAACGTTTTGGACTGACTGGGTGTTCCCAATAAAATTTGCTTCAAAAAGATATAGAAACCTTAAGTGATGTAGGAAAAACAGATTAGCAGAACTACGAAACCGTTTTTGAGATAATGAATACTTTTGTGAGCTATCCTGTGTAATGCTGTAAATACTGTAATTAATGTGATATCAGCATGGATAAACGCGATATTTGGGGGCGTCCCTAAGAGACTAATAAGGGATACATTTTCGGTTGTTTAATCTAGTTTTTATGCCCAGTATTTTGGCACTGATTTGGCCGTCTGCGTCGTACATCTGTGTGGACCCACTGGCTGAGCTGCGATTACTCAAGACGAGTTCTGAGAGAACCTGACCTATACTACTATGCCAATCGCCAAAATATTGTGCTTATAATTTGTATCAATGACAAGGATGAACACTCAAAAACATACTGTAGTTTGTTACATAAACCATTTATGTCTCTGGCATGTAGAGAGATGACATCGAGACGAGCGCCGGAGCCCAAATGTTCGTGTATGGCTTTCCAATCCATATTGCTGTAATTCATAGAAAGTGTCTGTATTGAGGAAAGTAAACTGGTCGGATATTTTACACTTTCAGGTTCGTCGTAACGTTTTAAAATAATAATTATCAACCGAAAGCTGACATTTGCAGAATACTGAAATGAGATGAACCATAATTCACGTCCCTTGAGCCGTTCTCTGTCATTTATGTTGAACCGTTTTGTTTTATAGTTATTGGTAGTAATTTATTTCGGAGAGTTAATTAAGCACAGAGAAGTTACGACGGTCTTTCGACTAGCCGTGCTGACCGTTACTTGCAGCCGATAAGAGGAAGAGTGATGTCTGTAAGTTTTACGGGCAGGAACATTCTTCTAGTATTAATTGCAATGGAAGTCAGGGCCGCGAACAATGTTCTTATCGGGCAAATTGCCATTCTCTTTAATTTTAGCAGACATCCTGTGTAAAAATGTTCCCGAAAATTAAACGAAGCCCCATTACAAGAAGTATAAAACATTCTTTCAGAACCGTAAAGTGCCAGGGAGTGCGTGGCATGCCTTGGCGCCGTCTGCGAGCCCGACACGAAACAGACCTGAATAACAGAATGCTGTCTGTACATGCGATTAAGTAAAATTTCTCCTAAGGTAGCCGCCCCGGCCAGAACTTTCTTACGAGGCGCACAACATCAAAGATAGCCTTTCTTTATTGAAGTCTTGGAGCATGCTTTTCATGTTACACAAGACCATTTAAGATAGAAAAACTGTTCTTTCTGCTAAACAGTTTCAGTATCGTGCAAACTAACCCGTAAACGTCGAAAAGCAATGCAGTCAGAAAACTTCGGTGTTACCTATCGACTTCACAACTACCAAATCGCGGATCGTTTACGACCGAGCAGCGAAATGACAGTCAGATGTTTAGCCGACACGAGACTTGGAGTACAGTCTGTGTGAAAATGTAGACTAAGGATCCTTTCTTAACCTAATATTGTATGAATGGTAATGCAAGTGTAAGGAGAAACAGCTGCCGGTAGGCCTTTCTAGTCACGTCCCACGTGAAAGCGATTGAAAAACGCAGAATTGTTGCTTTAATAATGACCTAATGTTCTTGGAAGAGCAGGTTGGTTGGTAGATTTGGGGGAGGGGACCGAACAGTGAGGTCGTCGGTCCCATCGGACTAGAGAAGGGCGGGGAAGGAAATCGGCCGTGCCGTTTCAAAGGAACCATCCCGCCATTTGCCTGAACCAATTTAGGGAAATCACGGAAAACCTAAATCAGGATGGCCGGACGCGGATTTGAACCGACGTCCTCCTGAATACGAGTGCAGCGTGTTAACCGCTGCGCGATTTTGCTCGGTGGAAGAACAGGTCTGGCATTTCGTGGAACAAATGCACACGCTCAATGAAATTTTAAATATGATGGGGTAAGGTTAGAAAGTTTGGTTCTGATACTCTTCAAGGTGACAGAATACACATAGGATACGAGACGTACTGCGTGACACAAGAGTACTAAAACGCGTAGTTAAGAGTTAAACTGTGAGGCCACTAATTTTTTCAGAACATGCACGGTGGATTGGCAAAAGAATTTGACTGATAAAGCGGATACGACGGACGTTGCGATTCTGAAAGTCGCTAACGCGCGCGCTTATGTGTGTGTGTGTGTGTGTGTGTGTGTGTGTGTGTGTGTGTGTGTGTGTGTTTGTTTTGGTTAAAAATTTTAGGGCTGTCAGTTCTGTCCTGCATTTCTTGCGTTAGTCTTTCAGGTTTCTGTCACAGTTGCATACAATTTCTTGGTTGTGACTACTTTCGAGGCGATAACGTTCATTCTCAAACCGTTGCCTGCATTTGGAGTGTTTATTAGAGTATAATTCAACTGATACACTTACAAGACATCTTCATAAAATAGGTCTGCATGTAAATACGTTATGGACATAATTGTACTCTCTTGTGACAGAAACCAGAGTACATGATAGTCAATGTACTGTGCGTTGTACCAACAAAATGTTGGCATAACATATCTCTTGGGTTTTTCGCTGTAAACGAAAGTGCGAGTTTACGGTTTTAGTCGCAATGTTTAAAATATTGTAACTATTACATCAGCTAATTCTGGTCTTTCTTTCTTGCAGGAAATTGCCGCCATACTCATTAGCTTTGATAGGCACAATGAGTGGCAAAGCAAGGAGGTCAAGATCAGGTGAGTACTTTTTCCATTGTCTCTCTCTTAATTTTCGACATGAAACGCGCAGTGGCACAAATGCACAACAGCAGTTTACCCTGAAGTGACAGAAATCATGGGAATACCTCTTTATATCGTGTGGGACCCCCTTTTGCCCGGTAGTGCAGCAACTCGACGTGGCATGGGCTGAACAAGTCGTTAGAAGTCCCCTGCAGAAGTGCTGAGCCACGCTGCCTGTCTCTGTGGCCGTCTATGATTGCCAAGTGTAGCCTGTGCAGGATTCTGTGCGCGACCTCTTGATTATGTTCCATAAATGTTCGATGGGTATCATGTCTAGCGAACTGCGTTTTCAGATCATTTTCTCGAATTGCCTATTATAAGTGTTCTTCAAACGAATCGTGAACAGCCGTGGGCCGGAGGCATGTTGGTGAACTTGAAGCCCATGAAAGGCTGCAAATGGTCTCCGGGCATCCGAACATAACCATTTGGAGTCAATGACCATATCAGTTGGATGAGAGGACCCAATCCATTCCTTGTAAACACAGGCCACACCATTACGGAGCCACCGCCAGCTTGCACGGTGCCTTGTTGACAACTTGGATCCATGGGTTCGTGGGGTCTGCGCCACACCGAACCCTGCCTCGGTCATTAAGTGATGGCCGTCGGCCACTGCGTTGTCCAGGAAATCTGGTATTCTCGGCACACTCTTGACACTGAAGGTGTCGGAATATTGAATTCCCTAACGATTTCCGAATGGAATGACCCATGCGTCCAGTTCTAACTATCATTCCGCGTTCAGGGTCTGTTAATTCGCGTCATACGGTCGTAATCAGATCGGAAACCTCTTCACATGAATCACCTGAGTACAAATGACAGCTTCGTCAATACACTGCCCTTTTATACCTTCTGCACCAGATACTACTGCCATCTTTATATGTGCATATCGCTACCCCATGACTTCTGTCATTTCAGGGTAGAGCTATGTATTGCGGGTTAAAGCCTAACACACTCGCATCTTTGAGTTTACTGTTGTGTTTGTGTTGGTGTTGGTGGTTACAAAAGAGAGAGGGTCAAACTATAAAGTGCCGGTTGGTAGTCTACGCCTCTTGCACGGCACCAAGGAGGCCGCTGAGCTTAATATCCCTGTTCCTCCGACAGATCACCATCAGTAGCTTCCCATGTCCAATGGGCCTTCGGGAGAGCATGACATTTACCCCCAGAATATTTACACACAGTCTACATAGGAACATTTCCTGCTTTTTTCGAATAGCGTAACTGGGGACACAACCCTCCTGTGGCGGGCTTTGTCTGTACTAGGTACTACTACGTTAAGTCTACTACAACTGAATGCCAGGACGAGCTCATTTGTAATGTATGAAACGCATAAGATTTCTGAATAACAGGAATTGGGCATAGTATGCTTTTAGAAGTCATATTGTGTAAATCGAAGAAAACCTGCTTTTCCTCAACAATCGACCGTTGTAACAGGTAATAGTAGGCCAGGCCAGTTTCAGCTCTTGTCGTACTTAACAAATGCTATACTGTTAACAAGCTCAGGTATGCGAGTAGCACATGGTTACCATTGAAGTTAAATATTTGAGTACCATGTGGCTTAACTCATTTATCGGCAGTACGCACATAGTGTTAGCCCATACGTTCATAAACTAAATTCGGTAGCGCACTTCACTCAAAATGTATTTATCTTTGTGGCAGCTGATGCGAAGTCAAACCTACGGCACAGTACTACAGAGAAATGCTCCTGCGGGGGCAATAGACGTGACGAAACTAACCGGTTTGAACGTAGAGGGATAGCCGTCTACATGCGAAGGTCACTTTTACCGGACCACAAAGCTCACCCAGACAGTGACTATCATGTAAGGTCCAGGGAAGCCGACTGTAGTAGCACATTATGCAGAGGAGGCGGTAGTAGTTGCGATCTCGAAACTGACTCTCCAGGTCCGGAAGAAATATATGCTGAAGTAGTAAAGAGGATAGGACCGCTAGTAGCGCCGTATTTAACTTCCCTCTCGTTATTGAAGCTTTAGTACGCTGAAGGATTCTTGCGAGGTGGATTAATGTCATAACGTAATAATCAGCAAGGGTGCACATAAGGTTCCGACTGCTCCAGAGAGCTACAGACCGGTATGCCTGTTGAACAGTCGTCGTACTATCTTCTAGGACTTAACTATGGAACCCCTCATGTCTCTCCTCAGTGAGGAGTAGAACCCTGACGGTGGGGTAGTGGCGTAGGCAGACGGTGTCCTGATAGTGGTACCTGCGGACTCTCAGGAGAAGCTGGAGGAAAGGGCTACTGGTGTGCTCGAGCGGATGCGGCGCTGCTGTTCTTATAATAAACTGGCCATAGCGACACACAGAACTACCTACATATTACTTAAAGGCCAACTGTCCTAGCCTGAAACCCCTACAATTAGAACTGATAACACTTCTATATCACGCAGCAAGTTCTGCAGATACTCGCGAGTCCATTTGGATAAAACTAAATCTTTATGACACATATTAAGCTATCCAAAGAAAAATTAATAAAAATTATGCACACGTTTGTGTGATCCGCTACCACTAATTATAAGCTACCTTTGCGTACCGTTAGGGCGTACCACAACGCTGTCTTTAATGACGTTGACGTTGCTGGCTTCGCAGCCATTGTATGGGTGCTTTGGCTGCGAATCGAGAGCTGTAGCCCCATCCTTACACGAACGCGGAGGAGCGTAATACTCAGTTTCACTGTGGCTTTTGGTCCAACACCTGTCGAGGCTTTACTGGTAATACTGTGGATCCATCCCGTCAATATTCGGGCACGATATAGAGCAGCGTGCTACTGGTTACGTCGTAGCAGACTGGACTGAATGCAAATGATTACAGGGGTAAATATCAATAACAAAATTCAACTCCGGGCATGGTTGTTGTTGTTGTTGTTGTGGTCTTCAGTCCCGAGACTGGTTTGATGCAGCTCTCCATGCTACTATGCTACTCTATCCTGTGCAAGCTTCTTCATCTCCCAGTACCTACTGCAACCTACATCCTTCTGAATCTGCTAAGTGTATTCATCTCTTGGTCTCCCTCTACGATTTTTACCCTCCACGCTGCCCTCCAATACTAAATTGGTGATCCCTTGATGCCTCAGAACATGTCCTACCAACCGATCCCGTCTTCTAGTCAAGTTGTGCCACAAAACTTCTCTTCTCCCCAATCCTATTCAATACTTCCTCATTAGTTATGTGATCTACCCATCTAATCTTCAGCATTCTTCTGCAGCACCACATTTCGAAAGCTTCTATTCTCTTCTTGTCCAAACTATTTATCGTCCATGTTTCACTTCCATACATGGCTACACTCCATACAAATACTTTCAGAAATGACTTCCTGATGCTTAAATCTACACTCGATGTTAACAAATTTCTCTTCTTCAGAAACGCTTTCCTTGCCATTGTCAGTCTACATTTTTATATCCTCTCTACTTCGACCATCATCAGTTATTTTGCTCCCCAAATAGCAAAACTCCTTTACTACTTTAAGTGTCTCATTTCCTAATCTAATTCCCTCAGCATCATCCGACTTAATTCCACTACATTCCATTATCCTCGTTTTGCTTTTGTTGATGTTCATCTTATATCCTCCTTTCAAGACACTATCCATTCCATTCAACTGCTCTTCCAAGTCCTTTGCTGTCTCTGACAGAATTACAATGTCATCGGCGAACCTCAAAGTTTTTATTTCTTCTCCATGGATTTTAATACCTACTCCGAATTTTTCCCTTGTTTCCTTCACTGCTTGCTCAATATACAGATTGAATAACATCGGGGATAGGTTACAACCCTGTCTCACTCCCTTCCCAACCACTGCTTCCATTTCGTGCCCCTCGACTCTTATAACTGCCATTTGGTTTCTATACAAATTGTAAATAGCCTTTCGCTCCCTGTATTTTACCCCTGCCACCTTCAGAATTTGAAAGAGAGTATTCCAGTCAACATTGTCAAAAGCTTTCTCTAAGTCTACAAATGCTAGAAACGTAGGTTTGCCCTTCCTTAATCTAGCTTCTAAGATAAGTCGTAGAGTCAGTATTGCCTCACGTGTTCCAACATTTCTACGGAATCCAAACTGATCTTCCCCGAGGTCGGCTTCTACCAGTTTTTCCATTCGTCTGTAAAGAATTCGCGTTAGTATTTTGCAGCTGTGACTTATTAAACTGATAGTTCGGTAATTTTCACATCTGTCAACACCTGCTTTCTTTGGGATTTGAATTATTATATTCTTCTTGAAATCTGAGGGTATTTCTCCTGTTTCATACATCTTGCTCACCAGATGGTAGAGTTTTGTGAGGACTGGCTCTCCCAAGGCCGTGAGTAGTTCCAATGGAATGTTGTCTACTCCGGGGTCCTTGTTCCGACTCAGGTCTTTCAGTGCTCCGTCAAACTCTTCACGCAGTATCATATCTCCCATTTCATCTTCATCTACATCCTCTTCCATTTCCATAATATTGTCCTCAAGTACATCGCCCTTGTATAGACCCTCTATATACTCCTTCCACCTTTCTGCTTTCCCTTCTTTGCTTAGAACTGGGTTTCCATCTGAGCTCTTGATGTTCATGCAAGTGGTTCTCTTATCTCCAAAGGCCTCTGTAACTTTCCTGTAGGCAGTATCTATCTTACCCCTAGTGAGATAAGCCTCTACATCCTTACATTTGTCCTCTAACCATCCCTGCTTAGCCATTTTGCACTTCCTGTCGATCTCGTTTTTGAGACGTTTGTATTCCTTTTTGCCTGCTTCATTTACTGCATTTTTATATTTTCTCCTTTCATCAATTAAATTCAATATTTCTTCTATTACCCAAGGATTTCTACTAGCCCTCGTCTTTTTACCTACTTGATCCTCTGCTGCCTTCACTATTTCATCCCTCAAAGCTACCCATTCTTCTTCTGCTGTATTTATTTCCCCCATTCCTGTCAATTGTTCCCTTATGCTCTCCATGAAACTCTGTACAACCTCTGGTTTAGTCAGTTTATCCAGGTCCCATCTCCTTAAATTCCCACCATTTTGCAGTTTCTTCACTTTTAATCTACAGGTAATAACCAATAGATTGTGGCCAGAGTCCACATCTGCCCCTGGAAATGTCTTACAATTTAATACCTGGTTCCTAAATCTTGTCTTACCATTATATAATCTATCTTATACCTTCTAGTATTTCCAGGATTCTTCCATGTGTACAACCTTCTTTTATGATTCTTGAACCAAGTGTTAGCAATGATTAAGTTGTGCTCTGTGCAAAATTCTACCAGGCGGCTTCCTCTTCCATTTCTTAGCCCCAATCCATATTCACCTACTACATTTCCTTCTCTCCCTTTTCCTACAACCGAATTCCAGTCACCCATGACTATTAAATTTTCGTCACCCTTCACTATCTGAATAATTTCTTTTATTTCATCATAGATTTCTTCAATTTCTTCGTCATTTGCAGAGCTAGTTGGCATATAAACTTGTACTACTGTAGGAGGCGTGGGCTTCGTATCTATCTTGGCCACAATAATGTGTTCACTATGCTGTTTGTAGTAGCTTACCCGCATTCCTATTTTCCTATTCATTATTAAACCTACTCCTGCATTACCCTATTTGATTTTGTGTTTATAACCCTGTAGTCATCTGACCAGAAGTCTTGTTCCTCCTGCCACCGAACTTCACTAATTCCCACTATATCTAACTTTAACCTATCCATTTCCCTTTTTAAATTTTCTAACGTACCTATCCGATTAAGGGATCTGACATTCCACTGTCCGATCCGTAGAGCTCCTGTTTTCTTTCTCCTGATAACGACATCCTCTTGAGTAGTCCCGCCCGGAGATCCGAATGGGGGACTATTTTACCTCCGGAATATTTTACCCAAGAGGACGCCATCATCATTTAATCATACAGTAAAGCTGCATGCCCTCGGGAAAAATTACGGCCGTAGTTTCCCCTTGCTTTCAGCCGTTCGCAGTACCAGCACAGCAAGGCCGTTTTGGTTAGTGTTACAAGGCCAGATCAGTGAATCATCCTGACTGTTGCCCCTGCAACTACTGAAAAGGCTGCTGCCCCTCTTCAGAAACCACACGTTTGTCTGGCCTCTCAACAGATATCCCTCCGTTGTGGTTGCACCTACGGTACGGCTATCTGTATCGCTGAGGCACGCAAGCCTCCCCACCAACGGCAAGGTGCATGGTTCATGGTAAGCAGTTGAATGACAAGTGGAGTGATACCACCGGCAGGCGCGTGTATAACTTTTTTCCAGATGTTAACGGCAGACTACGAGCGCACCTGCATGACACAACTAAGAGAGTGGAGCACTTGATTGCTGGGCATAATAGTTACCCCGTCTACTTACAGAGATAGAGAGATGGGCGATTATGGAGAAACAGCGACACCTGAAAATTTGGTGCTTATTTGTAATTTACACCGACTAGATTGGGGGGAGGGGGGGGGGGGTGCACTGGATGATTTGAACTATGGATAAAGTAGATAAAATGCCGAATGTGGACGTTACTAAATTCTGCTACCAAGAGCACTCCAGTATGAATTATATAATCGGGAACATAGGGGTATTGATAAAAATGTACAGTCTAATATACCTGGTAACCAAATGGGTCAAAATCGAAGATGTTTCGACCGTATGCACTGCAGCAGCCGCAAGAGAACGTCGAGAAGGAGTTCATCAATGGAACAGTAAGGAGGAAGTTCATCAGACTTTCTAATTTGGGAAGGAAATGAAGATGAATGGGATTGGGATGCTGATGAGTGGGATCTAGTCCACAATCGTTTAAGTAGCATTTAAATGTTTTTCATGGTAATCCTGATGGTAATGCGAAGGCTCGAGTGCAGCCGTGCACGCGGGATCATCCGGCAGTAGTTTAATAAAGCGACAAACTTATATGTAGTGAATTGCGTGGTCAACAATTTTGAGCAGTTCTAGGATTGCTGATTAATGTTGTAACGGTTTGGAGACTTGAGGTCCTGTGGTAGATTTTTAGTTTGCTTTCATTTCAGTCATCGTAATTTCTTTCTTTTCTACTTTTCTCTGTTAATATAGAAGTAGAATCTAGTTGTAGATTTTAACATTACATTTTCAATGTTAAACTAAAATGTATAGAATATAACTACACGGCTTAGAATCACAAAACATCGGAGTCTGATGTACGGCAATAAATAAAATGCAGCGTCTTGATACTGAATTGTAAGCCATCACTTCTCCTTCCTTCATCAGCAAAAATTAGGTAATGCAAATATCTTCTATTATCGGGAGTTTGTATCGCCGTCTCCCTGCGCCGAGTGCCGGTGCTGTAGGATACGAGGCTAAGAGCACTGATCTTATGTCAAGTGCAAATTCTGAGAGCTGTGGGAGTTGCAGATGGCTGGATAGTACACTGATTACCTATGACTTTGTAAAATATGCTTCTTAGTTTCGGCAAATAACTTATTGGTCGTAAGCTTGTAAAAAAGCTATTCGGGGTTTGGCACCGAGCTCGCTATGAGAAGTTTCAGGTGTTATTCAGTAACGAGTTGCCGATTTTTTATGAACTACGTTTGAGTTGTGTCAAAGGCAGTAGATTTATTTGTATTAATTAAGGAAAGCCTTTGTAAACTGGAATCATTACGACCCGACAGGGATTTGATACGAGTCCTTCCAAGTACAGCATGAGCGACCTCCGTTCTCATAGGGTGCAGGCCATTTACTTTTCACGATTTATCCCTTTTAGAGCGAAGGTAACAAATAGGTGATTCATTTCAAACATAGCTGCACTACAGCAACGGTTTCACGTAATAAAATTATAAACAGCCGACCAGTTGCAATGGATAAAGAAATTCTTTACCTAGGTTTCGACAAATATAAATTTGTCGTCTTCAGGAGGTAACAATTTTACATAAGTAAGGACTAATGGTACTATCGCCATTTTTACAATTCTCAGCATAGATCCATGTGTCAAAATAAAATATAGCCCTAGTATTAGGGTTTGTCACGTTAATATAAAATAGCTCATGGATCTTGCAGAGCTTAGACTTTTTTGAAAGTAATTAGCGTTCTGTGGGCTTTACTTCCTGTGTCTCTTGGTACAACTCAGGCTTGCAGTTTCTATCCTATATCAGCAGCACTGCAGTCGTTATTGTGCTTATACTGTGTTTCTTCAAAAGAAAAGCGGATGCGAAACTTTTATAACACCCTGATACGACGACTTTTAATCAACTTTATAATCTTTTATTGGTTTGTAAATTTGTGCGTTTCAAAAATAATTTAGGGTTTTCACGTAGCGTATCACGTAGAAAATAATTTGCAAATGATCTAACCGATTTTGGTCTTCGTGTGTTTATCACATGGCTTGCCCATAGTTATGGACTCGATTTACTATTTTTTAATGTAACATTGGGTGATCGAGTGGACCTTACTCTGTTTATTTGTGACCTCTTCCTGGTGATGTTTAATGGACCCTCCTAATAAAAATAGCTTAATGGCACTGCGTACAACTAGAGCAAGAACAAGCAGTGGTCGCTTATTCACTTTCGGATCAGACACTTACTTTCCATTCATAACTTGTTTGAAAGAATGAACACTTTTTAGAATATTCTGGGTGTATTTTGTGTGAACTGGAGAGCATTTTTTGGACAACAGCTAAAAGTCAAAAAATGAAACGAGTACATTTTATCTATGTTATTTCAGTATTAAATCGTCAAATAGAATATGAACCTTGTGATTTATTTATGTTGAAAAGTATGATAATGGGCATTACGTGAAACAAAAGTTAAGTGCTATAAATGTTTGATTTTGGTAAAAAAAAAACAATCCTGAAATTTGGAAAACAATTTCATTGTATATTTGTAAATATTTGTGTGTATAATTTCCGTATTCTGTACCATTGCTGATCAAATGTTCAAATGTGTGTGAAATCTTATGGGACCTAACTGCTAAGGTCATCAGTCCCTATGCTTAAACACTACTTAACCTAAATTATCCTAAGGGCAAACATACACACCCATGCCCGAGGGAGGACTCGAACCTCCGCCGGGATCAGTCGCACATTGCTGATCCTTTTGTCTTTCCAGTGCCACCAAATTGATTAAAATTGATTCATACATATTTTAGAATTACCGCCTAACCACAGTTTGGATCCAAAAATTCTGGAACAAATGTTTTAATCCTTCGTACTCGTATTTTGTGAAAAATTGGTCTAGGCAAGTACATAAAAAATCTGTGACGTGAGGGCAACAAGATTTCTTTGTTTTGGATGATTCTAAATAAAATGGGCCATGGGTGGTCCCACAACCTTCCACAGAGCCAACTTATTGGTTGTGATATTCACAACATTGTGTATTGTTCTGTCTACAACGCGTTCTGAGATCTTCATAGCGAGCTTGCAGGACGATAGTAGGAACATTCAGAGGGATTCCCCTTCTGTTTCCAAACTGTGACTGTAATGCTCAATGTCCACTTGGTTGGTATCTTCTTCTCTTCAGTGATCTTGTGGAGGAAATCTGTCTTTCATTCAAATGGTTCAAATGGCTCTGAGCACTATGGGACTCAACTGCTGTGGTCATAAGTCCCCTAGAACTTAGAACTACTTAAACCTAACTAACCTAAGGACATCACACACATCCATGCCCGAGGCAGGATTCGAACCTGCGACTGTAGCGTGTCTTTCATTCAGCTGCCTGATAGTGCCTTGATCTCGGTAGTCCTTGTGACAGATCATCCGTCCCAGCTGCTTCCCAAGTTCATTTTCTCTAGGCCGTCTAAAACACCAGGCTTGGTGATCGGGATGATGGGTCCTCGAACCGATGCTAACGATTTTCTGGGGAGTATGGGAACTCCTCATTGGAGACTGCTTCAAAGTACCGCCGCCAGCGCTTTGATGCCTTCTTTCGGTCAACGATAAGTTTACCATCTTCGTCATTGTTGCCACAGAGTTTCTCTGTCGTCGTCTGCTCCTTACGATAGATATCACGTAAAGCTGGTAAAGGATGACAATTATTGAACTACATGAAAAAAAAACGTAAATTAGTTACAAACTACGGCGTGCCCACACTTCATTCGACGTGCAAACTTGAAAACTTGACTGCAGATATTCGGATTTAGGTTATGACATGTTCGATATGCCTGCCATCATCGGCGATGGTGTGGCTCAGGCGAATAGCGAAATTCTGCATGACCCACGGAAGTGTCGTAACATCGATGCTGTCGATGACCTCCTGAATGGCTATTTTCAGCTCAGCAATGGTTTTGGGGTTATTGCAGCACACCTTGTCTTTAATGTAGACCCATAAAAAGGAGTCGCATGTGTTCATATCCAGAGAATATGCGGACCAATCAGGGCCCATGACAGTGGCCTCTGAGTACCCCAGAACCAGAATGCGGTCACCAGAGTGCCCCTCCGGGACAACAGATGCTCTCCTGCTTCGATAGGGTCCAGATCCGTTTTGCATGAGCCACGTCTTCTCGTAATAAGGGTCACTTTGGGTAATGAGGATGAAATCTTCTTCCGAAACCAGGTACCATTCAATAGTCACCGTGCCATCAAGGAATATCGCACCGATTATTCCGTGACTGGACATTCACACAGTCATCCGTTGAGGATGAAGACACTTCTCGATCGCGAAATCCTCAGTCCCCCAAATGCGCCAGTTTTGCTTATCGACGAACCCATCCAAATGAAATTGGGCTTCGTCGCTGAAAAAAACCATATTCAGTTATGACGATTTTATTTCATATAGTTCAGTAATGGTTACCCAGTACGTCAAGCATTTCATAGAGCTCCGAGTAAGTGGCTGACATGGCTGCAGCAACTGCCTTCTTTGCATCACACACGGCATCATAGTAAAAGTCCCAGTTTTCAGATGTTTCCGAAGCAAGGAATTTGTGACAGTTTGGTTTTTCGTTTTCACTTTGTTCTTAACATCTCCTGACCATTAATTCGTCCGACACTTTATCTTACTGCGTCTATGCCTATGTTTTCACGGGTAACTGCTCGAACAGTTTCTTTTAATACACTCCACGTTGTTTCGGCGTCAGTAATAGGTGGAAGAGTGATGTTTTGAGATGTTTTTTGTCATTCATTGAACAGGAATCATTTTATCTATGTAGAGGCGTCCTATAATGGGCGAAAACAAATTCACGACGTTTAGTAGATAATGATCTCATTAATAACGACAAAAATCAGTCCTATTCGAAGATTTTTTTGCGATTAGGGCGACATTGGTTCTGCTTGTCTGTTGTAAAATTATTACGGCATCGGTAGTTAGTTATGAGAGTGCGCGTGTCGGCACCGGTGACAGTCAGCGGGATGTTTTGTACACGCAGAGGACCCCGCCTTATTAACGAGGAACATCAATCAAATATTTCGTATTCCTTGCGAGAAAAGAGGAGTTTTTACGTCCTGTTTTGACTCCTGAAGAAACTTAGCCTCCGTTATATAACAGAATCAAGCCAAACGAGGGAGAAGTCATTGAGAGCAAACGTTAAATTGAGCTATTCAAGGTCGAGCCTCGCTTGTCTTCTCGTCTTCAGTTTCTTTTTCTTGTTTTGTAACTACCAGACGGTACGGCCGCATATCAAATGCAGTGTGGACGTACCAGCAGTGTACATAATTGATTGCAGTTGTTAGTGAAGTGGTTAACTCTACCGGGAAAAAGAGTAGGGATCCTGTAATGGCACTCGTAACTGAGACCGATAAAGGGGGGTTGTGGAGACGCTGGCCGTTACGTCATGCCAGCACCTGGCGCAGGCGTCGGCGATCAGATAATCCTCTCCTCTCTCTCTCTCCTCTCTCTCTCTCCCCCACTCGCCCTCTCTCCCTTTTTTCCTTCCCCCTCCCCCACTGATTTTTAATTTCCTGCCGTAATTGCGGCGGGAGCTCGCGTGACGTCACAGCGACATCGCTGGCCAGCCTTCTCATCGGTAACGCTGCTGCTGCAGCAAATTCCAGGATCAACACTCAACTGGAACGGCGTACTGGCGTTAACTGTTCCCGTGATTACCATTGCAAAGATCAGTGATGCGGCAGTGAGGGCTCCCTAAACGAATTACTGGATTGAAAAAGAAAACATTGTGTGACAC
Source organism: Schistocerca americana (assembly GCF_021461395.2). Classification (NCBI taxonomy): domain Eukaryota; kingdom Metazoa; phylum Arthropoda; class Insecta; order Orthoptera; family Acrididae; genus Schistocerca; species Schistocerca americana. The sequence goes on from NC_060121.1 coordinate 724,022,053, forward strand.
TTATTGAGCGTTTATAAGGCAGAAGGCTACCAGTGACCCGAGTGAGTAGTTTGATGTAGCTCGTTAGCCAATCCCTTTCCTCCTGACGACTGATTCACCTTGTGATGCCACTCTATGCAATAATAATAAATTTTATAGTTCATGATTGTTTAGCAGTAGCTTATCTCACGGAAATTAATTGAAGTATGGTCGAACTCGCCTATTCCTCTCAAGAACATTTCATGTATGTTGATAGAGCTGAAGACAAATGAGCATGGGGTCTATACTTTCTTCATCGTAGGTTGAAACCTAATATCAACAAATGCCCGCTCAGCGATTGGTCTTTGTGCAGAAGGTAACTGGATGCAACTGGAAATAGGTCCTACTTGTTATTCCGGCGTGGATCTTACAGTAAGGCACCATAAATCATCGGAAGTCTTCACAGTTTTTGCCTTTTGCCAATCAGCGTGTTAAATTTTCAGCTCGTGGAGTTCTTGTTTCAGATTTCACTAGACAATTGCTTCCTCTATCCCCGCCGGTTTTGTTCATGTGGTCTTGCCGTTCGTATGCCCTCTGAAAATGCCGAGAGTTCATTTGTGTTCTACAGTGAAACGTGGAAAGTTCCGAGAAAGAGTTTGTCCTCAGTGTCTTCGAAATGCTTTTGGAGAAAAGAGTCATATGTGGCAGATTTCAGAAATATCATCTGGATTCCGAGGTTTCTGTGCCGAGTTTATTAGGTGCGCGAAAAGATAAACAGAACAAAGGTAAACTGTGTACTATCGAAATCTCGACAGTAAGCTTAATAATGAGCGCATTACACGTGCCAAACGCAGATGAAACGTCCAATGTTTGCAACAGATTTTTCTCGTGTTAGTTTTCTCTCATATCTTTTGATTTCAGCTCAGTCCCGTCTGTAGGGTATTACGGAGATCTACTGTATGTTATTTCACTGTCTTTGCAAATTGTAGTAAATGATATTTGAAGTTATATTGTTCGCCTGTTGGCCATCATTTTATAAATAACATATACAGTGAATGTGATGTTTCTATTGTTCGGCTTTGACGATACGTAAATTCTGCAACTAGCATGGCGCGGATCGTAGCGGAGGGGCGAGCAGCGCAGATGCAATTAAATGCGCTGTAAGGCGATCCTCGAATTGCAGCGCTCCATCACAAACGGACCGCAATAATCTTAAGCGACTGCACTAGACTGGGCGTCATTTGCGTTGTGCGGGAAGGAGACTTCAGTGTGATAACAAACGCGGAGGAGTACATAGCGCACAGTTTGCTTCCGTGTTAAACTTACTATGAAGGGAGTGTAGGAAATAACTGGCTGTTGTATATTCATTGAACAGTTCCGATTATTAAGCTTTCAGCACATTACAAGTTTATGATGCATCGGGAACCTTTGCTTTTCTGCGGTTAAATGCTCTACCGGCTGAACTATTGTGCTGCCCCAAAATAAGCCTCAGGCCTCCCTATTTTGTATCTACCCTTGGAAGCAATACATAAAATTATGTTTGTGCATAAGCAACTACATTGTCGTTGATGCTAAGTTTAAACACGCGATCAATAGATTCTTTGCCTGACGACTGTCTATTTTTCCTCAGACTATGTTTACAAGTGCAAAATTATTCGTAAAAGAAAAATGATTTCTTTGGCTACAAAGTTTACATGCTGTACACTATTAAAAATCCAGTCGACTTAATTACGGTAATATCAGTTTCTGGCCTATATGTTATCAGAGATGTATGGGGGTCAGAAAAGTCTGAAAAAGCTTATAAGGGTGTTACAGGGCAGGTTGAGCTAAGAAATAATCGTTGAGAAAAAAAATTCAATAAGTTGCGCCATTTCCAACTTAATTGGCCAATCAGGCCATTACGCGCGCAAATTAAAGCGACCCGCCACATGCAATTAGCGTCAGTTGTTTTCAAAGCTTAGATGATAGCGCACGAGACTGTTCAGCCCTTGGCTCGAGTTCGATCCTCGCTACTGTGCCATAAACCAGTTTTTATATCGCTGTCTTGTTCTGTTTTAGGAAACCAAACGAAGAAAACCCCGCGTGTCGAAACCGTTTCTAGCGGGCCGCTTGAATTTGCGCGCCTGATTGGCTAACATCAATGCTAATTAACTCTGAAACGGCGCAACGTATCGAATTTTTCTCTTAACAATTATTTCTCATCACAACCTACCCTGCAGCACCCTTACAAGCTTTTCAGACTGTTTCTGACCATCCTGTATAAGCTACACGCTTTACGCCGCCAATGAACTGGTTTTCTACTTTTGAGTACCTTAGTTCAATAGTAAGTAAATACTTTTTCAAATATTAATGGCTCAGAGCACTATGGGACTTAACATCTGAGGTCATCAGTCCCCTAGAACTTAGAACTACTTAAACCTAACTAACCTAAGGACATCACACACATCCATGCCCGAGGCAGGATTTGAACCTGCGACCGCAGCAGCAGCGTGGTTTCGGACTTAAGCGCCTAGAACAGCTCGGCCACACCGGCCGGCCCAATATTAATTAATGAACATTACGAAAAGCAGGTGTTTACGGAATAAATCCTGTGTCACCAAAATATAGCAATAATCCAGCGATGTTTACATCTCACTGCTAATTTTAGATTCCTGTTTCTTAATCTCATAGTTAAATATTAGTTCTTAATTACTTCCGATATTTTTGTGTAAACTCGCCGTTTTTCTGTCTCTCACTTGTAGTTCGGGTTCTTTTTGCAGCCTTTATTTTCAGGGTAGTGGAAGTATTTTCTTTTTATTATTCTTTCTGCATTCTCAAAATAAATATAGGGGTTTTAAGGCTTCGTAGCATTTATTACATTCTACTTACAATTACAAATAATACATAAATGAAAGCACAACTCAGACAGCTTTGTTTTGTGCGCATACACTGTTTCCTGGTCTTCTATTATAAAGCGCTAGCAGCAAAGATGGCGAGTAGTGAACAGAAAGCTTTTTGTGTTTTGCGGTTTGCAAGGACTGGATCTGTTTGTTGTTACAGTGTAACGTGCGTTCCGCATTGAGTTCCGTTATAATCCTCCAGGTGATGATAACAGCGGTTGGTGGTATCATCAGTTCGAAGACGCCGGCTGTCTTTGAAAAGGGAAGAGTGCGGGTCGTCTAAGAGTAACTGAAGAACGTGTTGAACGGGTATGAGAGTCTTTGACGCGTAGCTCCCAGAAATCATTTCGGAAGGCTAGTCATGTGCTACCAGTTCTAGTGACGTCTGTGTGGAGACGTTTAAGGAGACGCTTATAACTACGTTCTTATCCTTTCCAGGTGTTACAAGCTCTAAAGCATACGAATTACGGTTTACTGGTAAATTTTCAAATGAAATGTTCTTGCATGATGGTGAAGATTTTCTGGATATTGTCGTCTTCAGTGATGAATCTACATTTCACCTAAGTAGAAATGTGAACACACTTAATGTGCGCATCTGGGGATCAGATCATCCCTCCGAATTGGTGCAGTTCCAACGGGACTCATAGAAATTGAATTTTTTTTGCACCATATCCCGGCGGAAAGTTTGCGGGCGTTTCTTTTCCGGTGATGCAACTGTAGCTTTTGTTTCTTATGTTGACGCTTTACAACTATGGCTCTTACTTCAATTGAAAGAAGCTGAGCCAGAGAACTTTATTTGGCAGCTAGATGGTGCGCCGCCTCACTGGCCTAATACAGAACGCGACTGATTAATCGGCTTTGTACCCGACAGCTGGATTGACTGCAAGGAGATGGATGACAGAGATTGTACCAGATTTTGTGAATTTAAGGTGGAGGGAGAAGGAAAGGAAAGTAAAGCAAAGAGAAGCAACTATTGATGTGTGCTGCATCGCGACTTTTACTAGGCCGTTGCGTCAACCATTGCGCCACCCGGTCACAGAAAATGCGCGGAATATCTCGACAGGCTCCTCGGCCGACCAACATTCCCACCTAGCGTCATCTATCTGCAGTCTCCGTCCATGACCTCCATGCTCGCTACTTAAAGATTCCTGCAGGAGGTCGGACGGACGTAATTGTGCATCCACCCTGAAGGTGGTGGATTTGTTGATCATCGAGACGAATCAGATATATGAATGTGTGGTGTCTGTTCTTTCGGATATATCCAAAGGTGGTGGATTCATTGCCTATGGAGGCGAACCAGTTACTTGTGTGTGTGTGGCATCTGTTAATTCGGACATGTTCAAAAGAATATACAGGGCTATTACAAATGATTGAAGCGATTTCATAAATTCACTGTAGCTCCATTCATTGACATATGGTCACGACACACTACAGATACGTAGAAAAACTCATAAAGTTTTGTTCGGCTGAAGCCGCACTTCAGGTTTCTGCCGCCAGAGCGCTCGAGAGCGCATGAGACAAAACGGCGACAGGAGCCGAGAAAGCGTATGTCGTGCTTGAAATGCACTCGCATCAGTCAGTCATAACAGTGCAACGACACTTCAGGACGAAGTTCAACAAAGAATCACCAACTGCTAACTCCATTCGGCGATGGTATGCGTAGTTTAAAGCTTCTGGGTGCCTCTATAAGGGGAAATCAACGGGTCGGCCTGCAGTGAGCGAAGAAACGGAAGAAACGGTTGAACGCGTGCGGGCAAGTTTCACGCGTAGCCCGCGGAAGTCGACGAATAAAGCAAGCAGGGAGCTAAACGTACCACAGCCGACGGTTTGGAAAATCTTACGGAAAAGGCTAAAGCAGAAGCCTTACCGTTTACAATTGCTACAAGCCCTGACACCCGATGACAAAATCAAACGCTTTGAATTTTTGGCGCGGTTGCAACAGCTCATGGAAGAGGATGCGTTCAGTGCGAAACTTGTTTTCAGTGATGAAGCAACATTTTTTCTTAATGGTGAAGTGAACAGACACAATGTGCGAATCTGGGCGGTAGAGAATCCTCACGCATTCGTGCAGCAAATTCGCAATTCACCAAAAGTTAACGTGTTTTGTGCAATCTCACGGTTTAAAGTTTACGGCCCCTTTTTCTTCTGCGAAAAAAAGTTACAGGACACGTGTATCTGGACATGCTGAAAAATTGGATCATGCCACAACTGGAGACCGACAGCGCCGACTCCATCTTTCAACAGGATGGTGCTCCACCGCACTTCCATCATGATGTTCGGCATTTCTTAAACAGGAGATTGGAAAACCGATGGATCGGTCGTGGTGGAGATCATGATCAGCAATTCATGTCATGGCCTCCACGCTCTCCCGACTTAACCCCATGCGATTTCTTTCTGTGGGGTTATGTGAAAGATTCAGTGTTTAAGCCTCCTCTACCAAGAAACATGCCAGAACAGCGAGCTCGCATCAACGATGCTTTCGAACTCATTGATGGGGAAATGCTGCGCCGAGTGTGGGAGGAACTTGATTAGCGGCTTGATGTCTGCCGAATCACTAAAGAGGCACATATCGAACATTTGTGAATGCCTAAAAAAACTTTTTGAGTTTTTGTATGTGTGTGCAAAGCATTGTGAAAATATCTCAAATAATAAAGTTATTGTAGAGCTGTGAAATCGCTTCAATCATTTGTAATAACCCTGTACATCACACATTCATACAACTGATTCTCCCCGACAGGCAACGAATCCACCATCTTCAGTGTGCAGATGCACAATCACGTTCGACCTCCTGCGTAAATCTCAAAATAGCGAACATGGAGAATATGAATGGGGGCTGCGTATAGATGGCACTAGGTGGGAATGTGGGGCGGCCGGGACTCGCGCCGGGATAGTCCGCGTAGTTGTGTCCGGATGGCGCAGTGGTTAACGCAACTGTCTAGTAAGCAAGAGATCCGGTCTCGAATCCCGGTCCGGCACACATTTTCACTCGTAGCCGCTGATTCCGCATAAAGTCCCGAAGCAGCTGGCACCAATAATTTCTTCTCTTCCCTTTCCTTTCCTTTTCTTTCTCCCCCTCCACCTTCAGTTTGCCTGATATGTTTCACAGCTACGAGTTCCGCTTGGTGTCTGCCAGATCTTACGAAAAATACGTAACTGATCATAAAATACGTAATTGATCATAATATACGACAGCAAGAAAATAGCGACCAGACATATATGCGTTATGTACATACCTTGTCAACAACTTGACTTAATTATACCTTTGTGCATATTCTATGTAAACTACCATCTAATTGACGACATCTGTACTATCTATAATCTTTGTAAGTTGTACTAGAAAATGGCAGTAGCCACGAAATAAGCTTACACTACGAAAGAATAATAAACTCTTAAGTAGCTAACACGAAGTACCCATTCTTTAAAATGTTCTCTATAAACTTTGGTTTCTGAACGGCGGCGAAGGATAGTGGCGGACAGGGGCCGGTTGTCGTAGCTGGCCAGCGACTTCATCTACGTAGGCGGCCAAATTCTGCTGGTGACCTGAATGCATTCATATTCGGCGCTGCCAGGCCGATAACGTCAAATCAATATGACCCGAGTGTTTTTTCTTCTGTTGCTGCTCTTTGATACGACAAGGTACAAAGGAATCCCATCACTTGTAAATTCCTTTGTTGTCGCCTGTTTCACATGCTGTCGTTGGAACAATTATTGGCCTTCTAGTTCCTTTGTTCGATGTGTTTTAACCGACGCGCCACTGGTGTTGCTGCGTATTTGAGAGAAGTGATTCTATGCAAGAGTATTCGGATGTTAACGGGAGATCTGTTTCGCCTCTATCAGCTCGTAAGTAGTTCTCCAGTAGCAGGCCCCTTACCTTAAAAAGCTTTTACGGTGAATCACAGATATAGGAAATATCCGTATTAGCCGTAAGTGGCTGGAAGAAAGGGCAGAGGTTACTACCTTGCATAAAAGCGGCAAATAAAAAAATAAAAGAAACGGATGCACAAAATTGAAGAGTAATACAACCTATTGTACACCATATTTTAAATCTATGTGACGATGGTATGCTGATTATATTTATATGTTTTGACGATGCCCTTATGGCCGTGTCACTTTAGGACATGGTGTAAAAAAGATCTGAAGATGGTCGTTACAGACTGAAACCGGTCATCGTCTAAAGAATTCACTTGTGATCCGAGACGGGAATAAAAAAGCATTTTACATGTCATTAACGTCGATATGCAACAGTATGCTAGTCAGGCATCAGCAGCCGGCCGAGGCACAAGCAGCAACAGGGAAGTAACCGATTTTTTGACATTTTACGAGTTCCTAACCAGGAGCGAATTGTGTAGTTTAATATGTGTGATTTCTTAGTTTACTTTCTTGAGTTTCTGCGTGTTAAGTATAGTATTTAATAGACAGAGTTCCCGCGTTTTCATTGGCGTCGGAAGGTAAACTGATTTTTTGACATATTAAAAGTTCGTAATCAGGAGGGAATTATTTAGTCTCACCTGAGTGCTTTGGTAGTTCAGTTTTTGAATATCTGCATATTAATCTAATTTATTAGACGCAATTCTTGTGTTTTTCCTCCTTGTATACAGTAGAGTTCCGCAGCGCGTGTCATTGTCCTTTTTGTCTTGTGTAGTGTAGTTTTCCACAATCTTAAGCACGGATAGAGACTGTGACTACTGTATGCGGATGCGGGCCGAGTAGGTGACACTTTGCTGTCAGCTCCAAGCTGTGACGGCTTCGGTTACACAGCTTGAAGCTGCAGTGGATGGGCGTCACTGTTGTGGGCCAGCCGTGGGGATCCAACGGACGTCCAACACTTCTGAGTCCGCCGATCAGTCCGCACAGGTGGCCAGCCCAGTTACTGCTCGCACTGATGTTGACCCGTCTCCCGTGGTCGAGTAGGAGGTCGCCTCGGGGCGTAGCAGCGGGCGAAAGACATCCCATGGGGCCGCACATAAGGCCTCACCAGTTTGTCTGACAAACAGGTTCCAGGTGTTGTCTGTGGCTGACACTGTCCCTCAGCCAGATGCAGTCGCTTGTTTTGTTTCAGAGGAAACCTCTCAGCCTGCAAGATCCAGACAATCACAGAGAGTGGGACTACTGGTAATTGGGAGCTCCAATGTTTGGCGCGTTGTGTGGCGCCTTATGGACGTGGCTGCCAAGGAGGGGAAGAAAACCAACCAATATGCACGTGACAGGTGTCGCTTTGATTGGGAGAGCTCTGTGGTTACGACCGGCTAACGGATACGGTAAAGGCTGCCAGTCTTGCTTGCGAGATGAAAGCAAAAAAATGGCTCTGAGCACTATGCGACTTTACTTCTGAGGTCATCAGTCGCCTAGAACTTAGAACTAATTAAACCTAACCAACCTAAGGACATCACACACATCCATGCCCGATTCAGGATTCGAACCTGCGACCGTAGCGGTCACGCGGTTCCAGACTGAAGCGCCTTTAACCGCACGGCCACACCGGCCGGCAGATGAAAGCAGAGCTCACCATTTGCAGCATAGTTGACAGGACCGAATGCTGCAATCTGGTACAGAGCCGAGTGGAGGGTCTGAATCAGAGGCTTAGACGGTTCTGCGACCTTGTAGGTTCCCATTGGATGGTGGGGTTTCGGGTTTCACTTAATAGCTCACGAGTGCATTACACGCAGGAGGCGGCTACACGGGTAGCGGGGGCTGTATGGCATGGACTGGGCGGTTTTTTAGGTTAGAGGGTCTCGGGGGAAACACAGAAAGGGCTTCAGTCACAAACGGTGCAGGTCGAACACGGAAAGAACGTACGTCAGGAACAATCGGTATAACAGTTTTAAATTGTCGTAGCTGCGTTGGAAAAGTACCAGAGCTCCAAGCGCTTATAGAAAGCACTAATGCTCAAATAGCTATAGGTGCTGAAAAATGGCTTAACCCGGAGGTAAGTTCAGCCGAAATTTTTGCGAAGAACCTAACGGTGTTCCGAAAGGATAGACTACACACAGTTGGCGTTTTTGTTGCTGTTAGAAGTAGTTTATCTTCTAGCGAGATCGAAGCAAGTAGTACCTGTGAGTTAGCAGGACAGAGGTGATTTTTGGCAACCGGAATAAAATAATAATTGGATCCTTTTACGATCTCCCAACTCAGATGATACAATTGCTGAAAGGTTCAAAGAGAACTCAAGTTTAATTTCAAACACGTTTCCGACTCATACGGTTATAATTCGTGGTGACTTCAATTTATGTTCGCGAAAATACGTGTTTAAATCTGGAGGTACCCATAAAACATCGTCCGAACTTGTACTAAACACATTCTCTGAAAACTATTTCGAGCTGTTAGTTCATGAGCCCACGCGAATAGTAAACGGTTGTGAAGACACACTTGACCTCTTCACAACAAATAATACTGAACTAATAACAACCATCAAAATGGATACAGGTGTTAGGTGAACAAAGGGTTGTCGTAGCCTCCAAATCCTCCAAAAATAAACGAAAAGTATACCTACTCAAAGAAGTAAATAAAAATTCACTTGACTCCTTCCTGAGAGATAATCTCCACTCCTTCCAAATTAACAATGTGAGTGTAGAGCAGGTGTGGCTTAAGTTCAAAGAACCAGTATCGGCAACAATTGAGAGATTTACACCAAATAAATTAACAAACGACGGAGCTGATCCCCCTTGGTACACAAAACGGGTCAGAACACTGTTGCAGACATAAAGAAAAACACATGCCAGTTTTAAAACGGACGCAAAATCTCCAAGACTGGCGATCATTTACAGAAGCTCGAAATTTAGCGCGGACTTCAATGTGAGATGCTTATAACAGTTTCCACAAGGAAACTTTGTCTCTAAACCGGGCAGAAAATCCATTGAGAGTCTGGTCGTATGTAAAGTATTCCAGTGGGGAGACATAAAAAAATGCCTTGTCTGAGCGATAGCAATGGAAATTCTATCGACTATAGTCCTGTTAAAGCAGAGCTGCTACACACAGCCTTCCGAAATTCTTTCACCAAAGAAGACGAAGTAAATATTGCAGAATTCGAATCAAGAACAGCTGCCAACATGAGTAACTTAGAAGTGCATATCCTCGGAGTAATGGAAAATGGAAATGAGCGTTTGGCGTCATTGGCCGGGGGGCCCCTTGCGGGACAGGTCCGGCCGCCTTGGTGCAGATCTTATTACATTCGACCCCACATTGGGCGACCTGCACGCCGGATGGGTATGAAATGATGATGAAGACAGTACAACACCCAGTCCCTGAGCGGAGAAAATCCCCGACCCAGCCGGGAATCCAACCCGGGCCCGTGGGACGGCAATCCGTCACGCTGACCACTCAGCTATCGGTTCGGACCTCGGAGTAGTGAAACAACTTAAATCACTTAATAAAAGCAAATCTTCCGGTCCAGACTGTATACTAATTAAGTTCATTTCAGAGTACGCTGATGCAATATCTCCATACTTAACAGTCTTATACATGCGCTCTGTCGACAAAAGATCCGTACCCAGAGACTGGAAAGTTGCACAGGTCACACCAATATTCAAGAACGGTAGTAGGAGTAATCGACTATATTACAGGCCCATATCATCAACGTCCATATGCAGCAGGATTTTGGAACATATGTTGTGTTCGAACGTTATGAATTACTTCGAAGAGAACAGTCTATTCACACACAGCCAACACTGATTTAGAAATCATCATTATGGGAAACACAACTAGCTCTTTACTCACACGAAGTGTTGAGTGCTTTAGACAAGGGATTTCAAATTGATTCCGTATTTCTAGAAGCATTTTGACACTGTACCACACAAATGGCTTTTAGTGAAATTGCGTGTTTGTGGAATATCGCCTCAGTTATGTGACTGGATTCGTGACTTCCTGTCAGAGGGATCAGGGTTCGTAGTAATTGATGGAAAGTCGTCGAGTGAAAAAGAAGTGATTTGTGGCGTTCCCCAAGATAGTGTTATAGGCCCTCTACTTTTTCTTATGTATATAAACTATTTAGGAGACATTCTGAACAGCCGTCTTAAGTTGTTTGTAGATGATGCTGTCGTTTATCGACTAAGAAAGGCATCAGAACATCAAAACAAATTGCAAAAAGATTTATAAAAAGATACCTGCAAGGTGCGAAAATTCACAATTTATCCAAAATAATGAAAAGTGTGAGTTCATCCACATGAGTGCTAAAAGGAATACGTTAAACTTCGGTTATATGCTAAATCGGTCAACTCTAAAGGCCGTAAATTCAACTAAATGCCTAGGAATTACAATTACAAACAATTTAAATTGGAAAGAACACATAAAATGTTGTGGGGAATGCAACCAAAGATTACGTTTTATTTGCAGAACACGTAGAAGATGCAAAGGTCTGCTGAAGACTACCGACGCTTCATTTGATCGTCCTCTTTTGGAGTACTGATGCGCCTTGTGGGATCCTTACTAGATAGGATGAAATGAAATAAGCGTGTGACATTGTTGGCTGGGAGGCCCCATCTGGGGAAGTTCGGCCGCCGAGTGCAAGTCTTATTTCAGTCGACGCCACATAGGGCGACTTGCGTGCTGGTGATGACGATGAAATGATGATGAGGACAACACAACACTCAGTCCACGAGCGAAGAAAATCTCTAACCCGGCCGGGAATCGAATCTGGGCCCGATGCATGGGAAGCAAGCACGTAACAATTCAGCTAACTAGGCGGACACTAGATAGGATTAACGGAGTACATCGAGAATGTTCAAAGAAGACTTGCACGTTTTGTGTTATCGTGAAATAGAGAAGAGAGTATCACGGATACGATACAGGATTTGGGGTGGACAGTATTAAAATAAATGCGTTTTTCGTTGCGGCGGAATCGTCTCACGAAATTTGAATCAGTAACTTTCTCCTCCGAATGCGAAAATATTTTGTTGACGTCGACCTACATAGGAAAAAACGATCATCATAATAAAATAAGAGCTGGCACGGAGAGATATAGATGTTCGTTATTTCCGCGTGCTCTTTGAGATTGGAATAACAGATAATTATTGTGAATGTTGTTTGATGAACTCTGTGCCAGGTGTTTAGGTGTGATTCGCAGAGTAGGCGTGTAGATATAGATGCTTTGAGAAGTGATAGTGATTCTGAATAAGAAACATCATATGAACTTATGTCTTGTTCTTAACAATTCCCGAAGAAACTATTGAAATTAATACAAATGGATTTGATGGTAAATAAAAAACTGTGATTTAATGTTTTTGATTGTGTACGTTTCCTCACAAAAAAAAAATGTTCAAAAAGTCCACCGTCAACTGCAATGCATTATGCAGCTGTTGTAGACAGCTGGTGTTAAGCTGATCAGATCTCATTCGTGTGGTCCTTTACTTGATGACACGCATGTAGAATACTTGCGAGAAGTTCCTGATTTTTGCCTACACTGCTGTTGTGGACTTCGCTCTTAACCCAGGCACACAAATAGTAATGTAATGGAGTGAGATCAGGTGACCTCGGTGGCCAAGAAATGACACCACGGCGACCGATCGAACACCCAGGATACGTTTCAGTGAGATACTGTGTCACTGGCCGTACTGAATTTGCAGGAGTTCCATCGTGCTGAAAGTACATGTAACGCCGTGTTTGCCAAAAGAACATCTTCCAAGTGTTCTGGTAACTCATTTTGAAGGAACTCAAGATACCGTACTCTATTAAGACGCTTATCTAACACAACTGAACCGACGAGTTGGTCACCAATAATACCGCAGCACACGTCGTTGAGAATTTATGTCCACAATGACGTGCAGATCTTCATCTGCCCACACATGAAAGTTGCGCGCGTTATTGGCACCTTTTCGGATAAATGTTGACTCATCCGTGAACCGAATACGTGGAATACAGCGTTCGTTGCAATGAGCCACTGACAGAATTCCTTTTTATCATTTCAAGAATGTTCTCAACTTCACTAAGCTCTTGTCGGGCGAGACTTTAGATACAACGTGTGCGCTGTTTCTCAAACATTCTGCTAAATACCCTGTTTCCCGGAACTCTCCAATTAGGAAATCGTCGTTCATTCATGAACAGCGGCTCTGGAATTCAAATTGCAAATCCCGTAGACATGGATCATGTCATCATGCTCGGCATATGTGAATATCTGTGGCATTTTCACTACATTGACCCGTACGCTTTTGACTGTACATTTAACAACCCGGTAGTACACTGGAGCAACCACTGTAGTACTGAGGCGTGAGGTAAACAATGTGTACACTTGCTGGACTCGTCGCCCCACCACGTGCAAGTGAAGTGCGCGTCGAACTTAGCAGTAAAGACAAGAGTATGTAGTCTCATGTCGCATTGGCTGTATTCGCAAATGAGTGCAGTTGAAGGACGACATGCGACTGACGCCACTGATATTCAAACAGCCGTATGTCGGATACGGTCAAGGAAAGGGCACATGGTCAATTGAAGTTTTTTTGTTCAGAATCAATACTATCTCCCCTCAAATCATGTAACTTTTCTCCTGAATCACTCTCTATATAAAAATCTCGAAGACATTCGGGTGACAGCAGAGGCGTACCTAGCGATGGACCCGGAAGAACCGCTGCTCCCTCCTCCTCGGATCCACCTTAAAAATCTTCACCGACTGAGCTCGTGACCCTGCCCCACCAGATAAACAAGAATATGCGACGAATACTGACCGGCTGCAGGTGTACCCAGGACTATCTACCTGCCTCGAAATTTCAGAAGTATTTCCTCATTCACTAACATGAAGTGCCCTCCATATCCTCCCCACAGCTCATACCCTGTGTACGCTATAGCGTTACAAAAATCACTACAGTAATTTACCCTGGACGGCGGGCTATCACTAGAAGCAAAAGTAGCGTCGGGAGTGCTTAGAAGGGGATGTGATAGGACCGCTGTTGTTCTCCATATACGCAAACGACCTATCACATCGGCTGTGTAATAATGTGAGACAGTTTGTTGATGACGCTGTTGTGTACGGCAAAGTGTCGTCTTTGAGTGGCTGTAGGCAATTAATCCTTGTTCAGAGTTTCTGTCTGATGCGATTAATATCACCTTGCTTTAAATGAGGAGAAATATAAATTAGTGATGCCAGGTAGCAGAAATATATCTGTAATGTCCGAATAAAATATTGAACGGTATGCTGCTTATTTAGACATTACACTGTGGAACGACATGAAATGCATCGAGCACATGAGGCCAGTTGTAAAGAAGGCGAATGACCGGAAACTGATTATTGGGAGGGTTCTGGGAAAATGTACAAAGGAATTTGTGATCGGGACGTATGAGCGCCTCATTCGCAACAGTAACTCTCAGCTGTTTGCAATCATCATAAAATCTGATTAATAAAAGAATCCGAAGAAATGCGGAGGCGTGCTGCTAGAGTAGTTACTAGAGAGTTCGAAACACTACAAAAGCACTTTAGGAGATATTGTAGAAGTCCTCGGAGAGCAGAAGACAGTCTTTCCCCGAAATGCTATTGAGTAACTTTGAAAATCATAGTTTGCGGAAAAGTGCGGAACTATTCTACTGCCCCCAATGATATCTCTCGTAACGAGCATAGGACAAAATAAATGAGAATACGGCTCGTAAACTAGCTTTCAAACATTTTTCCCTCGTCCCATTTGCGAATGGGACCCATGAGGGAATGATTAGCAGTGGCATAAAGTAACTTTTGGGGCTTTCGCGCAGTGTATGCAGATTCAAATGTAGCAGCACTAGAGAACAATGCCTCATTCATCTGCAGTGCCGAAATGATGAACAGTTCTCATATACATCGAAATTTACGATGAAATGTGAGGCAATATGTGGCAGAGAGAGATATTCATGTGACCGTGCACCATGTGTATAAAGAGAATGATAGACCGAGAGAGAGAGAGAGAGAGAGAGAGAGAGAGAGAGAGAGAGAGAGAGAGAGAGAGAGAGATAGCAGCGCCTAGCTAAAATAAACGTATCATTCCATATTATTTGCAGCATATACTTGGCTTACTGCTTTCTTAAACCAAGACAAATTTCGGAATATACACTAATGAGCCGAAATACTATGAACACTTAGTGGATTGGTCCGCCTTTGCAACGCAATACAGCAGCGGTTCTGCGCGGCAGGCACTCGACAAGTCTTTGGTAGGTTTTCTGAGGTCAGTGGCATCATATGTCTACGCACAGGTCACGCAGTTCGTGTCATTGCGGGCCGGTGGTTTGTGGGCCAGGAACTAGCGCCAGAAAGCGTTTCAGATCTGCTGCATCGAGTTCAGATCAGGTAATTATGGTAGCTAAGATATAAACGTGAATGCACTATCCTGCTCCTCAAACCTTTTTTTGCACGATTCTAGCCTCATGACACGGACAGTTATCGGGATGGAAAATGCTGCCGTCGTCGGGTAACCCAGTCCACAGCCGTCATGGTGCCTTTGCTTACTAACTCAGATCCCGGCGAAGCCCACGTCAATATCCGCCGTAGCATCATATTGCCTCCACCGGTCTGCGTCCGTGTTGCGATTTGTGTTTCAAACAGGCGTTCTCTTTGCTGACGGAGTATCCGGACACGAGCACAGACTTGGTGTAGAAAGAAACATGATTCTTCCCACAAGGGGACGCGTTTCCCTCGATCCACAGTTAAATGTCGATGATCCCACACTTACTGCAATCCTAACTGACGACGTCGTTGGGTCAGCATGGAAACCGTAGGCCACGTCTGCTGGGGAGCCCCATGTTTGTCAATGTGCTCCGAAACACTCGTGCCTGCAGCAGCACTGTGTTGTGTCGATAGAGTTGCCACAGAATGCTGCCATCCTGATTTCCAAAGCGGGCAAGCCACCCACATCCACGTTCTGTGGTGCGGCTAGGAAGGCCGGCACTTCGCCGCCTACTCGTGGTTTCATCGTCCTTCAACCAGTTTCTATGCAGGAGATGCCCAGCATCTTCGGCGTTTACAGTGCACTTGTTCCCACACGCTGGTCCGTAGCAACCAGCCCTCTGTCAAAAGTCGCTTATGTCAGCCCGTATTGCGGCTAGAATCAGTCCCCATTCGTCTCCGCTTCGATACTTTTCTTATCGCGTCCCATGCAACGCGCCAAGTTCTTCGCCACCGCTACACCCCGAGGCAGAAGCTACATCAGCTGTTCACGAACTGCGGCCAGCTCTTCCTGCGTCCGCACCCGCCACCCGCACATCCTTTCTATCCTAGCAAGACTTACTGAAGAAGTAAACTGTCAAAGTTGACAGATACCGAGATAAGCAACATGTTACCCTCGTGACCTATCACTAATGGGCGTTGTAACTTAAATGAACTGTCTAGCTGGCTTTTCAGAAGAAATGACAGCTGAATTACAGAGTGCGTGAATTTACACTTTCAAAACGCTGGATTAAACCTCTTAAAAACAAGAAGCCCGCACGAAATGTAAGCGATGTATATTACTAAGAAAACACAGGAAAAACTAATTACTTAACTTGCTGCCCTGCAGATGTGTCACAGGCGGCAGCTGGAGCGTGATGACTGTCTTGCACGTTCAGAATCATCGGTTGTTTCACAAATAATGGCTGAAGCTTCAACCAAAAGGAAGACCACCTCTTCTGAAGTGTCTATCAGTGTCTCGTGCACTAAAAGCTTCGTCTCCCCCCCCCCCCAAAAAAAATAAAAATAAAAAGTACAGCAACATAGCTAAAAAAATATTCATTACACGGCAGTTTGAACACCGTCCCTGGACATCACTAGTGTCCAACTGTTGATGGACCTCTAACGGAGAAACGGTGCACATGTGACATTTTTGTCAGTAAAATAGTGTTTCTTTTTACGTCCTCTAAAAACTAAAATTGTGCGTATATAGTTTTCTTGTTAGACGTTTTTTTTTCCTTCTGATAACATAAACCTGAGTAGTTCCCGGCCGTAGATCCGAACGGGGGACTATTTTACTCCCGGAATATTTCATCCAAGATAATATCATTATCATCAACATCATCATCATCATACCATGCGATTGTAGTTTCCCATCGTTTCAGCCTTGCCGCTGGACCAGGGTAGCAGGACCAAGTTGGCTGATGTTACGAGGTGAGAATAGTCAGGCATCCAATCGTTGCCCCGGCAACAACTGAAAAGGTTGCACCTTCTCCAGCAACCCTATATTAACCTGGCCTCTACACATGCAGCTCTCCGATATGGTTTCACATACGGTATGCCTGGGCCGGTTAGGGGGAGGGGAGGAGCGAACCGCGCACCGCCATGGCAGTAGGTTTCTGGGGGTGGCAAAATCTTAAATTTCAATATGATTCCCAAAGGACGAATTAAACAAGAGAATGAAAGATTTGTGTAAATGAAGAGGTGTGAGAATAAATTGTAAATACAAATCATTCATGAAATACAATGTTGTACTGGAAATCGTCCATGTTATTGTGAAACTGATGACAAAGGAAGCTGTGGAGTTGGTCAACTTTGTTACGTTTCTCAAAATAGCAAAAGGCAAAATAGTAAGGGAAACTCTATTTCTACTATGCGTCTACATGACACTTGAAATGTACCTGCGTCAGCATGAAGGCCCCTACAGAAGTGAAAAACTTCATAACAAAGATAAATGTCAGCATATGATGGCCTAACAAATTCCTTGTATGCCCCTAGGGGAATCGCTGAGAAAAACACTGTTTAATATATAGAGAAAAAATAAGTAAACTATGCACTGCCCGCACGTGCCATATAGTTTTTTGAATCCAAACGTTGTGATTAAGGGGCATTTACACGTGGAAAGGTGTATGGCATTATCCCACAACCACTCCCTTTTTTTTGGAAATACCATTAATGCCACGTACATTGCTCTTCTTACCACACTCCTCTAAATAATTTTTTTTCCTTTGTCTGTAACTTCTCTTAAAATTTCCCTCATTCCCTTTTCAAAAAAATGGTTCAAATGGCTCTGAGTACTATGGGACTTAACATCTGAGGTCATCAATCCCCTAGAAATTAGAACTACTTAAACCTAACTAACCTAAGGACATCACACACATCCATGCCCGAGGCAGGATTAGAACCTGCGACCGTAGCAGTCCCGCGGTTCCGGACTGAAGCGCCTAGAACCGCACGGCCACGCGGCCGGCCATTCCATTTTCTCTCGGCGTGAAAGCCATAATCAATAGATATTAATGTTTGAGATAATACAGGAAAAAACCTGTCAAACCTTATTTTGGAGATGAAGCGCCGGCCGGAATGGCCGTGCGGTTCTAGGCGCTACAGTTTGGAACCGCGTGACCGCTACGGTCGCAGGTTCGAATCCTACCTCGGGCATGGGTGTGTGTGATGTCCTTAGGTTAGTTAGGTTTAAATAGTTCTATGTTCTAGGGGACTGATGACCACAGCAGTTAAGTCCCATAGTGCTCAGAGCCATTGGAGATGAAGCAACTAAAACTAAAGAACTTTTTGCCCAGTTTAGTCGTGTTTCACACTGTTTGTGTTTCAAGCAACTGTCTGCATTCTAACAGCTTTATTTGGCAAGTAACTGTTACTTTTCGTAAAAATAAATGGTAGTGCTTTCAAAACTACCTTTTTGCGCCTTAAGTCATGGTCATGGCACGTCGGAAAGCACTCCTTCTTGATGTTTCCGATTTTCCTACGGACACACTAAATATGCACTGGCGATTTATACTCTTTGTTTTCAACTAATAAATCATTTATATGTAAGTCGCTCGCTGTCTTGTGACCTTCCACTTTGCACAGCAGAAGAGACGACGATACCTTCGACAGTGCAATATTCAGCAATGCTGGTTGCTACAGCTCTCGCACTGCCTCGTCTGCTCAGGAAATGAGGAAAAGTGAGCAGATTTTAGATGGATACTCTGCAAGCGACGTAATTTAATTTTGGTTGCATAATTAATTTTGGAGTTATAATGTATTACACTGTAAAGCTTTCACTTCTGTTTCATTAACGGGTGCCCCATACCTGGCTCTGTTCTTAAAGACGTATTCATGTCAAAAAGCGGCATGAGGATGTGTGGTATGTGAAAATAACACGTCATAAGGTTGACAGTGTCTGAAAATAGAAGGATGGGACAGGCCTGGCCGGAGTGTTGGGGGGGGGGGGATGCTTGAAAATTCCACACGAGGCGGTAGGCATAGGCAAAGTCCAATGTTTTGCGAACATTACTGGTGCGTCTTTCTTATTCGGAACCTTCATCCGTGTTCTGGTACATCATTATTAGTCTTTATTTAATAAGTCTTCTACAATATACTTTCAAAAAGCCACTAAATAGCTTCTTAGGAAATAAGAGGTTTTCCTAAGCTAAAGGCCTTTTCCGTTTAACTGAGAAATGTAATTCAAACAAACGATACTTTGAGGATAAAATGCTCGTACATTTCCTGTTTGGTGTTTTGCTTGGCGGCGACGATTCCCTGCAGACGATTATTTTCAGGTAATTGTGTGAAATCCGTTGTGTGAGCGAAGGACTGAAAATAAATGAAATTTAAACAAATGAGCTTAGTAGATTGTCATCGTCTCACAGTATCATGCCGAGGGGATTAGTTTGTAGCAAGCTTGTGTAGACGAATAAGAGAGCGCAAAACATGTGTGTGTGAAATCTTATGGGACTTAACTGCTAAGGTCATCAGTCCCTAAGCTTACACACTACTTAACCTAAATTATCCTAAGGACAAACACACACACCCATGCCCGAGGCAGGACTCGAACCTCCGCCGGGACCAGCCGCACAGTCCATGACTGCAGCGTCTGAGACCGCTCGGCTAAACCAGCGCGGCTAAGAGAGTGCAATTAATCTGCGGCAGCAGACCGCCGTATCGTTCCACTTTGAAGAAAGATGCGAGATTTACGACGGATCTCCTTGTGACCATGCGAGGAATCCAGAACCTACCTTTGCTTACAACAGGGATCTATTGCACCATGAGTATTTTGATTCGCTCATACCGTACCATCAGTTTCTACGAACGATAATTTTATAATAATACTAATACTCTACTACAAAGTGACTAGGGAAGTACACCTGTGTGTACTTGTGGTACGCGTTAGAGAGGTGGTGGTGTCTAATAGTTACATCATGGTGCCTGACGGTTTTACAAAATATGTCAAGATGAATCGTGCCATGATGATCGAATTTGAATTGGCGAGGAGAAAAGTTTTGCCTTATCGGGATTCGAAACCGGCACCTATTGCCGTTGTTTTCTAGCCACGAATAGACGTTAAATATCGGTTTATATCATTAGCAGTGAGATGTGCTTATCTTTGAACTGGAAACAACGTGACGAAAGTTCAGTGCTGACTGGGAGTTGAACCCGCCCGTTGTCATCATTGTTGACTACCCGCAAAGAAACAATACGAGGAGTGACTTGACTGAACCTGAAACGTTATAACGAAAAATTGTGTGTCTCACTGGGAGTTGGAAGCAGCACCAGTTGTTATTTTTGACAACGCGTGGAGAGGCGCTAAAATTTTAATTATTTTTCATCTTTAGTTTAATGTGGGCTTGCACAGCTTGAAATGACGTGATAAAATTTTTGTGCCGGACCAGTGTTCGAACCCAAACACGCACCTTTCTTCGAGACTTTGAGGAGTTATGGACAACGGAACTAAGAAAATGTATTGCCCCGAAGGGTTCAAATCCCACAAAAGTGAAGATATGAGTTCGAATCCCAGTCCAGTATCAATATTTTCAACATCTGAAGTTCAAATATAATAAGAAATAAGTGCCCTGTGCCGTTACAGGGGGACTAATTCATTAATATAATAAAATTTATGGTTAAGACAGGTTGATGGGTCAGAGTTTCTATTTGCTATTACTTCCGCCTTTGTCATGGCCCAACTTACACCGATTCTCCTCCAATCGGTAGCGAAGTGAGCTCGTGTTTAATGTAAAGCGATCTTTTCGTACTTGCTAAAAATTATTACCAGAAGTGTGATCGAACCCAGACCTTAAGCATACGAAACTAGAATCATTCCAACAGTTCACTGAACCACTCATGTAACTAGCTTATGATTTTGTGTAATGAAGGGTGCACTGGATGAGAGTTCTGACTCTAGAGGTGAATTACAGCCTGTTCGAAACATTCATGTCCGTGTTCGTCCGCATCGATATTCACCACCTGCCTCAGCTACTCAGTGAATAGTTTAAATTTTATTTTGTACTCATTGAAATACAGTCACATAACGGTTATAAATGAGTGATATTAAGCACACCCTACTTTTCATTTTTTTAAATCGCATTTCGTCACATATAATTACAGAAGCAAGATCGTTGTGACATTTTCTCATGCAGCATATGATGTGAAGAATATTGAAGTATATACTCGGAATGTACCAGGGAAAAATTTACTTGAGAAAATTAGGTTGGTGTGTAAGTTTATGAACATTTTATGTTTGGTGTGTTGTCACGCTGGTTGCTATAAGTATATTTATCAAACGTCATTTTTTATTTGAGGTTCTTTAATTATTCATGGCGTGACTTGTTGAATGTTGTACAATTGAAGGTTGTGGGATCGTTGTTTAAGCGTTAGAAAACAGAGCATGAAACGGAAAAGTCTAAAATTTATGACATTTTGGATTTGATCGAGGGTTTCAGGCAGCGAAGGGACACGGAGACATTCGTGCATTGTATGGAATAGGTCCATACAAGAATTCGCGACAGAAAATGGTTTTATCTTTTCAAGGAAGATCCGTTCGACATGAATTATTCGCCTCATTAAAGAAGGCCAACAGGCTTTGATGAATGACATTTTGAGTTTTGCCTCTACGGTTCACCCGATTATTGGAACATGTGATGAACAATGACCATTACATTCAGTGGGGAAAAAGGAAAAAAAAAAAAAGGAACGTTAGCATTAAACACCGCATCGACGACGAGATCCTTGGAGGTGAAGGAGAAGCTAGGTTTGGGAAGGATGGGGAAGGAAAGAGACTGCCCTTTCAGAGGAAAGGAAAAATCCCAGCATTTGCCTTAATACATTAAACGACTTTCGGTTGCAGTTTTATTTGAATATGAGACTTCTGTATTTAGTGTTCTGAACGCTGGCACAGTGACGAAACCCCCGTAAGGGTCGCACTTTCTCTTTTGCCGTACGGAATTCACGTCTCAGACACTTGGCTAATAACTACCAAGATCGTAAGACCTTTGTTAAGGATGCGTATCAGATGATATGAAAATACGATTATTAGAGTTGTCCACTTAATTAGATTCGGCCGCACGTACTGAAGCATTTAACGTGGCAGTCTGTTCTAACAGTTACACTTAGATAATTCTTCTATGAACATCCTAATAGCCTAAAGATTTTGTTAGTATGAAAGAAAGAAATAAACTGTGAGCTGAACACACGAACTGTCAGGAGCTGCATAGAAATTCCTTCTCATGCTCACCTAGAGAAAACTCTCCGTTACATTGGTTTCTCTCTGTGTTAAGCTATCTGAAAATCGAAAAGCTCGTTCATCAAGCGCTTTTCGTTTTTACTGACAAAGCCTCACCAGGAGTTACACTGTAATCGTTACGAGTAGACGCTACTTTTTTATCCCTTTCGTTTTCATAGACTGAATAAGGATGACATATTGTCCGCAGCTCGTGGTCGTGCGGTAGCGTTCTCGCTTCCCGCGCCCGGGTTACCGGATTCGATTCCCGGCGGGGTCAGGGGTTTTCTCTGCCTCGTGATGACTGGGTGTTGTGTGATGTCCTTAGGTTAGTTAGGTTTAAGTAGTCCTAAGTTCTAGGGGACTGATGACCATAGATGTTAAGTCCCATAGTGCTCAGAGCCATTTGAACCATTTAATGACATATTCGAGACATTACTACGAGCATTTTGTGTTACTTGTTCCACATTATGATCACGATTGCTTCTCCGTTTATGTTATTAGAAGATGAAATTGAACTTATTCTGCATTCATTCTATTGTTTCATTTCGTTCACAGGTTTTTGAGACCTAGTTTTTGGTCATTGCGCAAGATTGTGTTGTACACTTTGCTTCTCTGATTTGTGACTATTTGTTCATCCCAGTTTATGACATTCTTTTACTTTACGTCATTTCAGTTTGTAATCTCACTTCTGGTGAAAAATTGGATGTTCTTATTTAGCAGTCCGATTAGGTACTTGGTTCGAAGCCTCGTCCAACACGAACTTTGGTCACACCATTTCAAGTATAAACATTCACACGCTTTATTACTCGTGACTGAAGCCCTATTTCAGATCTTTCATTGTTATTTAACAGGGACCATAGTCGCTGAATAGGAGTGTCGCGCTCTGATCCGGTACAAAAATCTTCGTTACATAATTTCAATTTGAAACTTGCTTTATGAAATGTCATTTATAGTAATAAATTTGAACTCGGCGGCGTCAAAAGACTGTGTAAACTGTTATCATATTTTTCCTGATTATTTTTTTTTTTTACTATCGTGGTTTTAAATTGGGGTTGATAGTGGCTACTTGTAGTAACGATTTTGCATAGTCAAATGACTGTTCTGAAAAGAGATTCCGGGACATGTAACACAGTTACGTCAAATGGGTTGCATATAAATCAAGCGGAACGCATTTCAGGTTTTACGGACATTTCGGATCATGGTAGTACACCACAGGCACGTGATTTGCATCACGACAAAGAATTTCAAGTATGCGAGTGACAGGAAACTTAATGCCCATTGACAGTTGTCACTCCCAAGAGTGCCATCTACTCCTAACCGTGGAAAACGAGTCAAATCTAATCACAGAAGACTGCAATATTCTATTTACCGTATAGTTACATACAGTAAAATGTCGCGGTGCTCAAATCAATATTCTTCACTACAGTGAAGCTTTTGAAAATATCGTCATCCAAACTTCGAAAGAGTTTATTATTTTATATTAGTTTTTACTTTGGTACCATCGTCTGCCATCTAAACGACAATAGCTAAATCACCTATATCAAATTCTTGTAGGGGCTGCCGCAACCAGGTATCTGTCGAATTACGTCTTTATACGAATTCAAGCTTGTTCCGATTATATCCTTCTGAAGAGGATCGAAGTGATGGTACTCGTCAGATTTCTGATCGGAGACTGTAGATGATCTACCAGAATTTGCATCGAAGTCATATGAACAAATCAACGCTGTAATCTTAATTAGCAAAAGTCCTTCGCAGCGTAGTTCATAACGTTTCAAAAGTGTAAGTGTGTTTATGTTCTCTATGACAGTCGAGCATCGTGAAGCAGTCGCTCACCTGCGCAGGCCTCTTCTTGTATAATTCTTTATTGCAGGCTTTACCTATTAGCTAATTTCGTCCCGTTGTGCATTTTCAAGCTACCTCTTTTACTTATGTCACAGTTAACGACTGTAATCATGTAACATATCATATTCCACACATCTATTTGGATAAAGCAACGTCTGATAGCGTCCTTGAGAAAGGTTCTTACGATTCTACTTAAAATGTAGTAGTCTCATATTTCAAATAAAACTGCAAGTGGTGTAGTCAACGTCCTTACAAAAAATGACCATTTGCAACTTAGTCAATATGAAGCGCTTTGGATAAGGGTGATACTGCTACCAGGCGAGTATGTGACCTATATGAGTAAAATTAAGTCATATGTGCCGTGTAGTTGGCTGGGAGACTCCAAAGGGCTGTCTCGGACGCTAGTTGGAAAAATTTTCTATCCTTCGCAGACAATGGCACATTTCCTTAGCGAAATGAGAGAGTTGTGTGTTTAACTGCATCTGATAAGTGTAGGTGACTTTAATGGATGCGTGTAGCGTGGAATCATGTTTGTGTTGGACGAGGGTGATGGTGATGATGACAGAAAGACACAGTGAAACACGGTGCCGGTATACAGCTTAGCCCTGTCGAATAGCATCAAAGGTGCCTCCGAGCGTAACGTCCCCATAATACAGATGGATCACCATCAGGCGCAAAGTTTGGTGATCTGGAGCATTACGCCGCCGCCCCTCCTCTGCTTTGCGTAAGGCAAAGGGAAAGCTGCCAACAGCACGTGGTTACCCATCGAAGTACCAGCCATTCCCAACATTGCTCAACTTCCATGATCTGACGAGAACTGGTGTGTTCAACATGGCAACACCGCTGGCGCTGACATAAGACATGACAGTGAAGCGCGGTATTTGTGCCATTCTAATGTATGAAACCAGCGTAGTAAGATAGATCCACGTTGGAGAGATGTGGCGAGTGGTAGGAAGGGGCAAACATTTTTGGTCGTGGTCATGACTGAAAGGTGTACCACTCGCCGCCATGTAATATGTTGTAAGAACAGTGGTCGTAACCGATGGAGACCGAAATGATTGTCACGCCTAGTCAATGAAAATCGGTCTCAGACCCGATAGCATTTGTTGCTGTCAGTAAAGACACGCTTATATCAACCCATTTTTTTGTTAACATCACGAAGGGAACCACATGAAATGGCCTTTCGGAGTCGGCTGCCTTGCAAAAGGGGCAGCAACACATAAAGCTGCACTTCTGCAGTGGACCAAACAACACGGAAGCTGGACGGCAGCCGACCAGAGGCGTGTAATGCGCTCCGATGTGTCACGGTTTCACCTTTTATCTAAAGATGCAGTGAACCGGCAGCCCAGTGACGCCTTCCACCTACAGGCGGCAGAGGGTGCAGTCCAGGCTTGAGGTGGCTCTCTGATGTTTTAGCGGAGTTTCTCGTACCGTGACTTGGGCCCACTTTTTCAGGTTACTGCGAACACAACCAAGGACGTTTTCCAACAACCTGGTGACCAAGTGTTGCTCCGTCTTCGATATCTCCATGATGAGAACGCTGTGGACACACCCTTCAAAGATAAAAACCGTTTCTCAGGGTTGTATGAGTACGTTCGTGCTTTGACGAATTCTCAGGCACCTTTTCGCATATCGACTTTACCGCTAAATCACTCCGTCTGAATCCCATAGAAAATGTCTGGAACTATTTGGAACAGCGGGTGAAACGTAGAACTCGAAATCCCTCTCTCTGTCCCCCCCCCCCCCCCCTCTCTCTCACTCACTCTCTCTCTCTCTCTCTCTCTCTCTCTCGCTCGCTCGCTCACCGAACCAATCTAATGGTCAACGAGTGGCTTCAGTTGCATATTGCACACCTGAAGACACTTGTGGACACTCTTCCTCACCGAAATGTGACTAAATTCAGGGTTAGAGCCATTAGCATGATCTGTGCTGAGGGGGACTAATTTTTTGTCTAGTCTGCCTGCTGTGCCATTTTCTTAGCTTCCAAAGTCCAGAAACCACAAACGCAGCAAGCTGTACTAGACACATGTACGCCGTCGCTGGCATGCCAGGTGATGCCGACTTATAAGGGCAGTCTGAACGGAACAGCAACAGAGACGTCAGAGAGGGTATCAGGGCCGGAAACACTTCCGCTGCTCATGACGTATTTCAGTTTCTGCCTCTGCTCTTACCATCACCACCACCACCAACAGGAACAACAACACAACAACATGCAAATAAGACATTACTACCCGACCACAGTATTATTACACTTGGCCTCCCGTGGTCGTTACCGGAAACACGCGGTGACTTTACATTAAACTAGTACATTGCTGACTAAGAAAAGCGCATCGCATTGTGAATGATTTCAAACAGTTGTATATATACTGTCAGGTGGTTCAGCATGTCCTTTGAAATTTCACGATAATAACTCACGATAAGCCGGACGAAACGCCCTCACTTCCAGGTACAATAATATCGTGATCGACTAATACTCTCCACTTTCAATCCTCACAGTCACCAACGTTAAATAATCAATCAGATACGAATAATATATAAATGCATGTTTGTGTGTTCCACATCCTCTCGTAAAAGACTGGATCAGTTTCAACCAAAATTGTTGCACACAACCCCGCAACCCTTACTGTGAGGCAACAATCATTGTGAGGTTGAGAACCACCTACCTGTCATAGTTCACGAGATAAGACGTCGTAAACAGTGAGATGCAAGAAGACTACTGCCTCATGAGTGACGTTTAAATTCTTTTACTTCTGTGCTGCTAACGATATTCGCAGTAAATTTCGCAGACAGTATCCACATATGCCGCTAAGTGCACCTATAAAATTATAAGTCGTGGTACCACACATAGCTCAGGAGATATCATGTCGCAAACGCTGAGATGCGTGAAAACTGCCGCGTTGTGCATGATGTTATTTTTTTGCTACTAAAACTGTTCGCAACATAGTTTGCTGACCGTATCCGCATTTACTGCCGAATATACTTAACACAAATAATGATATTGTCGTACGACACGTAATTCAAGAGATATGACGTCATAAACATTGAGATGCGTGAAAAAGTGCCGCGTCATACATAAAATTTTAATATATTTATTCTTTACTACTAACAACACTAGTCAGCCGATTCAACTTAATTAAAATTCCTGACGCTTGGCAGCGCTGTTAACAGCTTTCAAATGCGAAGTACAAACGGCTATAGGCGAAAACAGTAGTCGTCTAAGGAGCTATGAAGAGACGTTGCTCTAGAGACGTGTACAAAATGTTCAAAAGTGTGTGGAATCTTATGGGACTTAACTGCTAAGGTCATCAGTCCCTAAGCTTACACACTACCTAGCCTAAATTATCCTAAGGACAAACACACACACCCATGCCCGAGGGAGGACTCGAACCTCCTCCGGGATCAGCTGCACAGACCATGAATGCAGCGCCCAAGACTGCTCGGCTAATCCCGCGCGGCAGAGAGAGACGTTTACAAAATTGCTTTGTAGACACAATTTCAAAGGTGTTTTCACGAATACATGAAAATAAAATTTTTCGACATCACACTACAAACACAGTACATTGTTTTGTTTTCGTTTTTAACAGAAAATTGCCAAAATGAATACCCGGGCAAAGCCGGGTTTGTCAGCCATTAGCTTATATAAGTAAGCACGACGATGTTTGACCACGTGTGGTGAGGAATGTGCAACTCGTTTTCGACGAATAATGGATAAACAGTAGTTTCCAGACTTTTACGTTCAATAGACATTTTTCCCACTGAACATAAACACGATGTAGTTGTTAACGACTCGTTCTTGACGTTGCCTCAGCAGCCATTGTCGATACTTTGTAGACTCGTATGTAAGTCACTTGAAGGAGGATGCCTCAGAATATCAGCTGCACTTCTCCGATTCCACGCCTTGGCGGTAAGCAGTTCTACAGTATGTGGTGGCCTCGTGAGGTGCAGACTTCAAGTTTATATGGTACACTAGTTCCATAATTCCACTGATTTTGTATTGCCGTTAACCCAATCTGTGTTATGAAGTTCATTTAAGTTACATGTATCTTGAAACTTCCAGGCAGATTGAAACTTTGTGCCCAACTGAGACTCAAAAAATGAACCATTCCCTGGCAAATGCTCCAGGCACAGCTCACGACCCGCTCTCACAGCTTTGAGAAGGAGACGGTGAGCTGTAGCTGGACGTACCACAGGTAGAGCATTTGACCCCGAAATACGAACATTCCGGATATCGAGGCACGTAAACAACGCCCCCTTCAGCTTTGACAGCGGGGTCATGAGTCGGGCCTGCATGCTCAGCAGATGGGGCATTTGGACGCGGAAGGTAAAGGTTCGAGTGCCGATACGGCAGGTAGTTTTAATGTGCAAGGATAGAAATGCGCTGCCGATAGAAAATCTACACTGGCGTATGCATCTTTGTTGATGCTGTACTTTTTTCCTTGTTTTAGGCCCTCTCGAGCCATGTACATGCGATTACAGTGCTGACTTGGTCTGTGATGTAGGAAGTGTTTATCGTGTGGCTTCTCGTGCCCCGCTACCCTGGACTGACCGTGCGCCCTGACGTGTCGTACTGTGTTTTGTTGCAGACCGAAGAGCGGCTCGATGCTGCTGTACTCGCGCAAGAAGGTGCGCTACCGGCGGGACGGCTACTGCTGGAAGAAGCGCAAGGACGGCAAGACAACGCGCGAAGATCACATGAAGCTCAAGGTGCAGGGCACCGAGGTACGTACTCGACCCGTGCGCGGTTCACACGCCACGCATTTATATAGTAATTGTGTTTTCGATTATGTATTTGTACTTTGCCTGCGCAACTTATTATTATTATTATTATTAAGAGTAACAAGAATCCAGATAAGTTTTGTTGGCAGATTCGTGTACAGCTTTAGTGTCTTCTTCAAGTGTAAAATATTTTTCATTTAAGAAATCCTCTACTCGGGTCCTCGAGGAACGGGTTTTCAGTGCCCTATTCACCACCTACACTACTGGCCATTAAAATTGCTACACCACGAAGATGACGTGCTACAGCCGCGAAATTTAACCGACAGGAAGAAGATGCTGTGATATGCAAATGATTAGCTTTTCAGAGCATTCACACAAGGTTGTCGCCGGTGGCGACACGTACAACGTGCTGTCATGAGGAAAGTTGCCAACCGATTTCTCATACGCAAACAGCAGTTGACCGGCTTTGCCTGGTGAAACGTTGTTGTGATGCCTCGTGTAAGGAGGAGAAATGCGTACCATTGATAAAGGTCGGATTGTAGCCTATCGCGATTGCGGTTTATCGTATGGCGACATTGATGCTCGCGTTGGTCGAGATCCAATGACTGTTAGCAGAATATGGAATCGGTGGGTTCAGAACGGTAATACGGAACGCCGTGCTCGATCCCAACGGCCTCGTATCACTAGCATTCGAGATGACTGGCATCTTATCAGCATGGCTGTAACGGATCGTGCAGCCACGTCTCGATCCCTGAGTCAACAGATGGGGACGTTTGCAAGACAACAACCATCTGCACAAACAGTTCGACGACGTTTGCAGCAGCTTGGACTATCAGCTCTGAGACCATAGCTGCGGTTACCCTTGACGCTGCATCACAGACAGGAGCGCCTGTAATGGTGTACTCGACGACGAACCTGGGTGCACGAATGGCAAAACGTCATTTTTTCGGATGAATCCACGTTCTGTTTACAGCATCATGATGGTCGCATCCGTGTTTGGTGACATCTTGGTGAACGCACATTGGAAGCGTTTATTCGTCATCGCCATACTGCCGTATCACCCGGCGTGATAGTATCGGGTGCCTCTGGTTACACGTCTCGGTCACCTCTTGTTCGCATTGACGGCACTTTGAACAGTCGACGTTACATTTCAGATGTGTTACGACCCGTGGCTCTACCCTTCATTCGATCCGTGCGTAACCCTACATTTCAGCACGTTGCAGGTCTTGTACGGGCCTTTCTGGATACAGAAAATGTTCGACTGTTGCCCTGGCCAGCGCATTCTCCAGATCTCTCACCAATTGAAAACGTCTGGTCAATGGTGGCCAGCAACTGGCTCGTCACAATACGCCAGTCACTACTCTGGATGAACTGTGGTATGGTGTTGAAGCTGCATGGGCAGCTGTACATGTACACGCCATCCAAGCTCTGTTTGATTCAATGCCCAGGCGTATCAAGGCCGTTATTACGGCCAGAGGTGGTTGTTCTGGGTACTGATTTCTCAGGATCTATCCACTCAAATTGCGTGAAAATGTAATCACATGTCAGTGCTAGTATAATATATTTGTCCAATGAATACCCGTTTTCATCTGCATTTCTTCTTGGTGTAGCAATTTTAATGGTCAGTAGTGTACATCTAGACTTTACTTCCGTTCTCATTCTCTATAGACGTAACGAGGGTGAACCACAGCGGTACGGCATCACAGTAAAGATTTATATTGCGAATTGTCCTGGAATAGTGGTTCATTGTTTTAGTTATTTAGTATACAGTACACTTTAATTGCTGCCTTTGATTTTAATTTTTCAGCGGGATACCGGAAAAAGTCCCGAATTCAGTTTATAACGTTACATTGTTTGCAGAACCTTGTTACAGCTTCATATTTGGGAACTTAAGTAGTATTCACGCTAGTCAAGCTTTCGTGCTTACTCTTATCTATGTGGAATTATTGTATTTCGAATAATGTAACTCTTCTTATTTTTCTTCCTTGCTAAGGACAACTGGGGAAAAATTCCGCCTTATGCTGACACCGTGTGATTAATTTCGTTTTACCCAAACATATTTCAGTAATTTCTGTGCTGTTTTCAGTGGTGTTACGCTATGTAATCAAAAGTATCCGGACACCTAGCTGAAAATGACTTACAAGTTCGTGGTGCCCTCCATTGGTAATGCGGGAATTGAATATGGTGTTGGCCCACCCTTAGCCTTGACGGCAGCTTTCACTCTCGCAGGCATACGTTCAATCAGGTGCTTGAAGGTTTCTTGCGGAATGGCAGCCCATTCTGTACGGAATGCTGCACTGAGGACAGGTATCGATGTCGATCGCTGAGGCCTGGCACGAAGTCGGCGTTTCAAAACATCCCAAAGGTGTTCTATAGTATTCAGGTCAGGACACTGTGCAGGCCAGTCCATTACAGGGATGCTATTGTCATGTAGCCACTCCGGCACAGGCCGTGCATTATAAACAGGTGCTCGACCGTGTTGAAATATGCAATCGCCATCCCCGAATTGCTCTTCAACAGTCGAAAGCAAGAAGGTGCTTAAAAATCAATGTGGGCGTGTGCTGTAATAGTGCCACGCAAAACAAGAAGGGGTACAAGACCCCTCGATGAAAAGCACGACCACACCGTAACACCACCGCCTCCGAATTTTACTGTTGGCACTACACACGCTGGCAGATGATGCTCACCGGGCATTCGCCATACCCACACCCTGCCATCGTGTCGCCACATTGCGTACCGTGATTCGTCACTCCACACAACGTTTTTCCACTGTTCAATCGTCCAATGTTTACTCTCCTTACACCAAGCGAGGCGTCGTTTGGCATTTACCGGCGTGACGTGTGGCTTATGAGCAGCCGCTCGACTTTGAAATCCAAGTTTTCTCACCTTCCGCCTAACTGTCATAATACTTGCAGTGGATCCTGATGCAGTTTGGAATTCCTGTGTGTTGTTCTGGGTAATTGTCTGCCTATTACACTTTGCGACCCTCTTCAACTGTCGGAGGTCACTATCAGTCAACAGACGAGGTCGGCCTGTACGCTTTTGTGTTGTACGTGTCCCATCACGTTTCCACTTCACTGTCACATCGGAAACGGGGGGGCTAGGGATGTTTAGGAGTGTGGAAATGTCGCGTACAGACGTATGACCCAAGTGACACCAAGTCACCTGACCACGTTCGAAGTCCGTTAAGTTCCGCGGAGCGCCCCATTCTGCACTCTTACGATATCTAATGACTACTGAGGTCGCTGATGGAGTACGTGGGAGTAGGTGGCAGAAGAAAGCACTTAATATGGAAAACGTATGTTTTCGGGGTTGTCCGGATACTTTGTATCACATAGTATATTTATTTGTTTAGGACATCGCTTCGGTGCATTTAGCGTTTCGGCAATGAAACATTTCACATTTTGAAAGAAATGTAATTTGAATTTATTTGAAAATACATCGGACTTTATTATTGAAAGGAATTTTTGGAAGTCACCCGTTACTTGAAGCCAAACCGGGAATGTTTACTGCATTAAGGTTTAAATACGTCCATGAGAACATAGTACAATATTTAGCGAGTGATTATGCCTTTCAGCGTTCAGTCTGGAGCATAGCCCCCCTTATAAAATTCCTCCATGATCCCCTATTCAGTGCTAACATTGGTGCCTCTTCTGATGTTAAACCTATTACTTCAAAATCATTCTTAACCGAATCCAGGTACCTTCTCCTTGGTCTGCCCCGACTCCTCCTACCCTCTACTGCTGAACCCATGAGTCTCTTGGGTAACCTTGCTTCTCCCATGCGTGTAACATGACCCCACCATCTAAGCCTGTTCGCCCTGACTGCTACATCTATAGAGTTCATTCCCAGTTTTTCTTTGATTTCCTCATTGTGGACACCCTCCTGCCATTGTTCCCATCTACTAGTACCTGCAATCATCCTAGCTACTTTCATATCCGTAACCTCAACCTTATTGATAAGGTAACCTGAATCCACCCAGCTTTCGCTCCCATACAACAAAGTTGGTCGAAAGATTGCACGGTGCACAGATAACTTAGTCTTGGTACTGACTTCCTTCTTGCAGAAGAGAATAGATCGTAGCTGAGCGCTCACTGCATTACCCTTGCTTCCAGTTCTTTCACTATGTTGCCATCCTGTGAGAATATGCATCCTAAGTACTTGAAACCGTCCACCTGTTCTAACTTTGTTCCTTCTATTTGGCACTCAATCCGTTTATATTTCTTTCCCACTGACATTACTTTCGTTTTGGAGATGCTAATCTTCATACCATAGTCCTTACATTTCTGATCTAGCTCTGAAATATTACTTTACAAACTTTCAATCGAATCTGCCATCACAACTAAGTCATCCGCATATGCAAGACTGCTTATTTTGTGTTCACATATCTTAATCTCACCCAGCCAGTCTATTGTTTTCAACATATGATCCATAAATAATATGAACAACAGTGGAGACAGGTTGCAGCCTTGTCTTACCCCTGAAACTACTCTGAACCATGAACTCAGTTTACCGTCAACTCTAACTGCTGCCTGACTATCCATGTAAAGACCTTTAATTGCTTGCAAAAGTTTGCCTCCTATTCCATAATCTCGTAGAACAGACAATAACTTCCTCCTAGGAACCCGGTCATATGCCTTTTCTAGATAGATCTATAAAGCATAGATACAATTCCCTGTTCCACTCATAACACTTCTCCATTATTTGTCGTAAGCTAAAGATCTGGTCCTGACAACCTCTAAGAGGCCTAAACCCACACTGATTTTCATCCAATTTGTCCTCAACTAATACTCGCACTTTCCTTTCAACAATACCTGAGAAGATTTTACCCACAACGCTGACTAAAGAGATACCTCTGTAGTTGTTACAATCTTTTCTGTTTCCATGTTTAAAGATTGGTGTGATTACTGCTTTTGTCCAGTCTGATGGAACCTGTCCCGACTGCCAGGCCATTTCAATTATCCTGTGTAGCCATTTAAGACCTGACATTCCACTGTACTTGATGAGTTCCGACTTAATTTCATCCACCCCAGCTGCTTTATTGCATTGCAATCTATTGACCATTTTCTCCACTTCCTCAAACGTGATCCTATTTCCATCATCATTCCTATCCCATTCTACCTCGAAATCTGAAACATTACTGATTGTATTTTCACCTACATTGAGCAACTCTTCAAAATATTCCCTCCATCTGCCCAAGGCATCCACAGGATTCACCAGCAGTTTTCCTGACCTGTCCAAAATACTTGTCATTTCCTTCTTACCTCCCTTTCGAAGACTGCTAATTACACTCCAGAATGGTTTTCCAGCAGCTTGACCCAATGTCTCCAACCTGTTTCCAAAGTCTTCCCAAGATTTCTTCTTGGATGCTGCAATTATCTGTTTGGCTTTGTTTCTTTCTTCAACATAACTTTCTCTGTCTACCTGTGTTCTAGTATGTAGCCATTTTTTATACGCCTTCTTTTTCCTTTTACAGGCTGCCTTGACTGTGTCATTCCACCAAGCTGTTTGCTTCCTCCTACTTTTACACACTACTGTTCCAAGACATTCTTTAGCCACTTCTAGTACTGTGTCCCTGTACCTTGTCCATTCCTTTTCCAATGACTGTAATTGACTACATTCAACTAACTGGTACCTTTCTGAGATCGCTGTTATGTACTTGTGCCTGATTTCCTTATCCTGAAGTTTCTCCACTCTTATCCTCCTACATATGGACCTGACCTCCTGCACTTTCGGCCTCGCAATCCCAATTTCACTGCAGATTAAATAATGATCAGTGTCATCAAAGAATGCCCTGAATACACGTGTGTCCCTCACAGCCTTCCTGAATTCCTGATCTGTTATTATATAGTCAATGACAGATCTGGTTCCCCTGCTTTCCCAAGTATACCGGTGAATGTTCTTATGTTTAAAAAAGGAGTTTGTGATTACTAAGCCCATATTGGCACAGAAATCCAAGAGTTGCTGCCCGTTCCTGTTGGCCTCCATATCCTCTCCAAATTTACCCATAACCTTTTCATACCCTTCTGTTCGATTTCCAATCCTGGCGTTAAAATCACCCATGAGCAGAACACTGTCCTTGTCCTTTACTCTAACAACTACATCACTGAGTGCCTCATAAAAACTATCCATCTTATCTTGATCAGTCCCTTCACAATGCGAATATACTGACACAAACCTAATTTTCTTGCTAGACACTGTCAAATCTATCCACATCAGTCGTTCGTTTACATACCTTATTGCAACTACGCTGGGTTCCATTTCTTTCCTGATGTAAAGCCCTACACCCCATTGTGCTATTCCTGCTTTGACTCCTGACAAGTAGACCTTGTATTCTCCCACTTCTTCTTCTTTCTCACCCCTTACCCGAATGTCAGTAACAGCTAAAACGTCCAGCCCCATCTTACTTGCAGCCTCTGCCAGCTCTACCTTCTTCCAAGAGTAGCCCCCATTGATATTAATAGCTCCCCATCTCATTACCATTTGTTTGCCAAGTCGTATCTTAGGAGTCCCTGGTTTGTCAGTTAGAGGTGGGACTCCGTCACCTCCAAAGGTCCGAGGCATTTTGCTCTGATTGTTGCCAGCATCATATTTAAAGTACCAGGGATGCAGGTTGCTAGCCTTACTTGCCCCGAGTCCCATTGGGTTTTACCCCTAACGGCTGAGGGACTAACCGGTGGATTTGGTAGTCTTTGCCGTATAAGCACAAAGGTGACCACGACTCAGAATATGTCCGAGATGCCCAGCCTTATTCCAAAGTAACTGGTATCCCGACTGTCGGGACCACTTACTTGGCCACTCATACGTTGCCCGTGGTTCATGAACTAGGACATGACTACAGGAACCCACACCATGTGTTTGTGTTACATAATTAGGGAATTCACTTCTTAATAACAAGAAAGTCAGCTTTCGTTAGAGAAAGAAGGTTGCCCCACTGATTGTCAACATGAACTACTTTCAACTGGCAAGTACCGTCATTTAATACAAGATGCTTTACGGGCTCATTTACGTTTCTAAGAGAAAACTGGGTGAAGAATCAGTGTTACTTGATTTTGGAGAATACGAGGTGTGGCTAGAAAAAAACCGGACTAGTACTGGTGAAACAATAAAACGAATGCAATAAGGCTGAAAGTCGCGTGGCCTGTCACGTGACTCTCGCTCCGCCTACTGCTCGAGTTTCATCTGCCTCCTGCACTCTGCCCGTGGCGTCTGTTTCAAGTCGTTGACGTTTTGTCTGTGCGTCGGAAAATGTTGAGTGCACAGAAAGAACAGCGTGTTAACATCAAATTTTGTTTGAAACTAGGAAAATCTACAAGTGAAACGTTTGTAATGCTACAACAAGTTTACGGCGATGATTGTTTATCGCGAACACAAGTGTTTGAGTGGTTTAAACGATTTAAAGATGGCCGCGAAGACACCAGTGATGACACTCGCACTGGCAGACCATTGTCAGCAAAAACTGATCCAAACATTGAAAAAATCGGTAAACTTGTTCGACAAGATCGCCGTTTAACAATCAGAGTAGTGTCTGAGTTAACAGGAGTTGACAAGGAAAGTGTTAGGCAGATTCTTCATGAAAGTTTCAACATGAACAAACTGTGTTCAAAAATGGTTCCGAAGTGTCTCACAATTGAACAGAAGGAACGCCGAAGAATGATTTGTTCTGACATCCTGGAAAACATTGAAAGTGATCCCACCTTCTTACAAAATGTTATTACTTGCGATGAATCGTGGTTTTTTACTTAAGATCCCGAAACTAAACGCCAATCGATGCATTGGAAAACTCCTGGTTCTCCACGACAAAAAAAAGCACGAATGTCAAAATCGAAATTCAAGGCAATGATGATTGTTTTTTTTGACATCAAAGGGATTGTGCACATTGATTGGGTACCAGAGGGACAAACAGTGAATCAGCATTACTACATTAGCGTCCTGGCTACCCTACGTGAGCGAGTACGGAGAAAACGGAACGATTTGTGGAGAAAAAAGTCATGGATCGTTCACCAAGACAATGCCCCAGCTCACAGTGCGTTGTCAGTGAAGACGTTTTTGGCAAAACACAACATTCCCATCTTAGATCATCCACCCTACTCACCTGATTTGGCCCCCTGTGACTTTCTTCTTTTCCCTAAAGTCATGTCAGCTTTGAAAGGAACTAGATTTGAGACTGTTGAAGCAGTAAAAGAAAAAGCGACGGAAGTAATGTATGGACTTACCGAAAATGATCTGCAGCATTGCTATGAACAGTGGAAAATTCGTATGGAGCGGTGTAGAGACCGAGGAGGAGAGTACATTGAAGGAGATAACATGAAATTGTAAATAATTGTAAATAAATGTTTTTCCAGCATCAGTCCGGTTTTTTTCTAGCCGCACCTCGTAAATGTGAAGAATGCAGCTTCGAAATTACAACTATGGTTTAACATGTATTGCAGTTGTAAATGAGACTTCCGTAAGGGTTCACTTACTTTCTATTGGAAGTGTTGTGTACAACATTCTTCCTGCCACTAGTTATCGGTTGATGCGTGTATTTTAGGTTGTTACAAAAAAAAGCGTGTAGCTTCAGCAACGATTTTGCGTGTCATGGATTCGACAAGTCCTCCAGAAGTATGTGGCACCAGATGTATACACGCAGTTCCAGTAAATTTTGGGCCGGTGGTTTGTAGGCACGGAACAAGGAACTAGCGCCCAATGGCATCTCCGATGTGTAGCATTGGTTTCAGAACAGGTGGCTGTATTGACCAAGACATCAGGGCGAGTTCGGTGTCGTGCTCCTGAAGACGCTGTATCGCGATTCTGGCCTTGTGACACGAATATTTATCCTGCTGGAAGAACCCATTGGCATCGGGGAAGACGTCAAGCATGTAGAGGTGCAGATAGTCCGCAATAATGTTCCCGTAATCAAAAGTTGTCATGGTTTCTTTGATTACTACAGTTCCAACGGAAGCCGAGGTGAATGTCCCCCGCAGCATGATATTGCCACTATGGGCAGCCCGCTAGAACACGAGCGACGACCTGGTGTGAGAAGAAACTGCTTCACCCAAACAGGTGGCACATTTCTATTGACCCTCGGTTTAATAGTGATGATACCGTGGCCACTGCAATTGTAGTTGGCAGTGTCGTTGGCTCAACATGGGAACTTGTATAGGTGGTCTGCTACAGAGCCCCATGTTCAACAGTGTGCGTTGAACGATGAGCTCCAAAACATTTGCATCTGCACCAGCATTGTAGTATATCATCATATCGCCTCATATCCTACTTTCCAGAGCAGGCGAGCCTCCGACCTCCACGTTCTTTGACAATGTGTGGACGACCATATCTTGTGACTTCTTCGTAGTGTCGTCGTCCTCCAACCACTTTCGACAGATGCTCACGACTGTACCACTCGAACTTCCGATCAGCTTTGCCATTTCCGAGATATTCGTTCGCAGGCACTGGGTCGCTACAGTCTGCCCTCTGTCAAAGTCTGCAGTGTATTTTCCCCTTAGCTTGTATCGTCGCTGAGAGAGAGAGAGAGAGATCATACTCTGCGAATTCATTTTCTTACAGCAATAACTTAATTCATAGCAGCTGCTTAAAGTGACGACCGTCAGTCTCAACCAACTTGATGTATGTGTCTTTCATCAGCCCAGACATGGTGATTGAGACGTGAAACTGTAACTGTAATTATGACATTCGTTTGCGAATCCCTTGTTTAATTTGTAACTCCATAGTTTCAGAACATACCTTGAGCTTCTCATATCATCACATCTCGCGATGGCATATTGGTTGACATACTGGACTGGCTCGCGGGAGGAGAAGAATCGAAATCGTCGACCTACCATCCAAATGTTTTGTCCAGTCACATTATTGTGACCAAGTGTTAGAAGCCTGAACAACCATCTTTAGCAGCGCGGACCGCTGGGAGGCTCTGGAAGGTACCCATAGGGCAGTGGAGCCATGTCGACTCCAGCGCCGTGGGCAACTGCGCGAACAGCAGTATCAAGGTGGTCCCATACATTATTATCGATCTGGGGAGCTTGGTGGCTGTAGGGGTACGACAAACTCATCCTGCTGTTCTTTGAGCCAAGCACGTGCACTGCCAGCTGTATAACACGTTGCATTGTCCTCGTGGGAGATGCCATCCTGACGAGGAAAAACAAACTGGATTTAGGGATGGACAAGGTGCCCAAGGCTAGATGCAAACTTGTGTTGATCCATTGTGCCGTCCACAATAACGAGATGAACCAGGGAATACCACGAAAACGTGTCCCAGACAGACCGTAACGCTCCCTCCTCTGGTCTGGACCCTTCCAAATATTGTTGCGGGATGTTCGCTTTCATACGTTTCACGCCGTACACGCCAGTGGTCATCTGTCATCTGAAAAGACCATCTGTTACCATACAATGGAGAACCAGTTGCGCTATTGGCGTCCAAATTCCAGCCTTCGTCGCCTACGCAGTAACCCGTCCTGAATGGTCATTGAGTGGACACTGTTGGTAACCCCGTGGTTCATCTGGGCGGTCAGTTTCTCAACAGTTGCACGTTTACTCGCAAGTCCCCACAGAGTCGTTCAGCCCTGTCACATTTTCTTCGGCGGCGGTTTGGATTAGCGCAGTTTTGCCGTCCACAGTATATTTTAACCATGGCGCCTGTGAAATTATTATTAACAAAGCTTATAATTTTGTAGGGTGTACTCATCCATTTGCTTTATATCTGCTGCTGCCAGAAGCTCACGTTGTCGACTGTAATATGGTTTTTACACCATGAATGATCTATACAAATATTATGTTTCAGAACATTTATTCTAAATCTCGTCATAATTAAAATGACATGCTTACAACACTGACATGCTTCTTGCAAAGTATCTTTTAAGACACTTTTCCCCCATGCCAACATGGCTGCCCATTTATATATAAATCCGACAATCCTCGGTATTGTTATACAGGATTTTTTAGTAAAATTACAATTAAAACTGTTGCCATAAAATTAATGACATATTTCAACAATTGCACTGGTTCTAGTAGAGCAAATACATTTATCGATTTTTAAGTATTTAACATTTTAGGAGTGTGTAAATACTCAAATATTAACAATGCTTTTACTATTTTTATAAAATGCGAAAGACACATGGTTCGGAAAATGTTACTACCAAAGTATATGTACCAAAGTATATGTTTCCAAGTCTCACACTGAATGTGGCAAAATAGGTTTTTTATTTATTATTGACAAAACACCTAAAGAACTACCTATGTTTACACGCCACTTACAACATTTTCGCTAGTTACATTTTAATTTTCTAATCAGTTTTGATTCTCACAGTTGGTTTTTCGTTTAAATACCACAGACTTAATTTAGATACTATTTTAACACCAAAAATTACTTTGACCAATATACTCTATCATTTGTTTTAGATTTCACCTAATTACGTTAATCCTAAATATTCCTACCAATTACAGGACCTATACACCTCAGTACAACTACAATTGAGTAAACAGTTTTATGGTATCAATTTTGTAAGTACAGGTTTATCTATACGACTGCCTTTTGTTTACGTAAGTGATTCCTCTTTATTTCAAATTGGATCGAAGAATATGTGTTTTAAATGGGTTTCAATGGACTTGTACGGATCACATCACGTGACCCGATAGCCGATGATCATGCCCTTTTGGACGTCAGACAAATCACTCCGTTTCCGCATTATAACATCGACTGCACTGTTTTGCGCTTTACCCCTACACGCTTTATGTGCGTTTCACTGCTAGTGCTACCGTCTGTGAGTAGTTATTGCACGCTGTCGTCGAACATAGGCGCCGGTCACATTGGTATGACAGGACCGTATAGGTTTCCCATAGTTTCCCTAAGTAACATATGGCCAAAGGCCGGACGTGTCCTTGGAAAAGGCAGCTACAGCTAGATTTTCTGGTCGATGCTTGTATGATCGGATCTTGTGTGGTATCCCTAATATTTTCGTCGCTGACGAAACGTAAGAAGTAATCCTCCTTTCTTTCTTTTTTATAACTCATTGCGTACGTCGTAGATGGTCCATTGTTGTCCATTTTTTAAATGTATGAGGCTAATTTGCCAACGTACTTTTTTCTGATTTATGACGTTTATATTGGCCGCCCAATTTCTTTACAGCGAAAGCACTCATGATGCTTATTTTTGTGCTGAAGCCGTCTTGGCCGAAGCGAATACGATGCTTCGCGCAGCCGTAATAACAGTAATGTTACTCTCTGTCTCTGTTCCTCTCACGTCGGGCTTGTTCTCCGCCTCCTCGATCCCGCGAGGTTACTCACCCGAACATCAGCATAATTTTCTCCTCAAGAATTGGAGTGGAATATTCGCGCTTAAATTAACGGGGCGTGGGCGGGCGGGCGGGTATTTATGGGATGAGTTTTTGCGTTTATTGCGAGCGTAGTCTCTCGTCGGCGCGGCTCGGCTGGGCTAGCGCCGGCCTTATCGGGTAGGCGGCTGCGTGCCGGCAGATAAACAGATCGCCGCGCCTTGTTAGGCACGCCGGAGAAGGCCGGCTGTGTGGGGCGACTGGGCACTGCAGGCAGGGCGGCGGAATCCCGACAATGGCACACCGTCCCCGCCTCAGGGAGGCCCTAAATCCCACGAGGCGTCGGCGTCGGTGGCGGCGGCGGCGTGCGTGCACGGGCGCGTCACGGGTTGAATAAGTTGCTCTCTTTGTACGGCCACACCCTCGCTGTTAAGCCGAGCTTGCTCTGAAAGGAGCGCCACAAAAGATGAGAACTGGAGCAAAAGAACACGCGCGACAGGGAAAAAGAGAATCGCCCTGTTTTCCAGGTGGTATTGCCTTTCCGGCCGAGGCTAAGAAAAAGTCAAAGAAAGTTCCTACTGGCAGGAAATGACAAAATTCCCAGCGGAAAATCAAGACCCTATTGTTTCCAACTGAAAAAGAAAAGCACTTGTCAAAATAAGAGTTTTTGTAGGCGGAAAACTAACGTAACGAGTCAAGATCAACATATTACAAAGTACGACATTATTTTTTGTGTATCATATGGACAGGTCTTAATTTCGTCGGGTACAGCATTCCGGCACCTCCCAACACTTTTTTTTGTAAATTCTCTGGAACAAGTCGTTACCG
This sequence comes from Schistocerca americana, assembly GCF_021461395.2. Classification (NCBI taxonomy): domain Eukaryota; kingdom Metazoa; phylum Arthropoda; class Insecta; order Orthoptera; family Acrididae; genus Schistocerca; species Schistocerca americana. The sequence continues at coordinate 724,063,840 of NC_060121.1, forward strand.
GAGATTTAAAATAGTAATAGTGTATTAGGTCGGAACGTAACTGTAATTTACGACTGAAGCAAACTGAGAGATCAACAGTATTTTGTAAAAACTGATTTAACACTGTAAGTGGTATCGCAGTTTTGAAAAATCGCAACTTGTGCGATCTTTGTGATTCCGCCACCTAAAATTTTACACATTAAGTACTGTGTGCAAACGACTGTGATTGTGTCGGAAAAAAAAAATCTACATCTACATCCATAGTCCGCAAGCCACCTGACGGTGTGTGGCGGCGGGTACTTTGAGTACCTCTATCGGTTCTCCCTTCTATTCCAGTTTCGTATTGTTCGTGGAAAGGAGGATTGTCGGTATGCCTCTGTGTGGGCTGTAATCTCTCTGATTTCATCCTCCTGGTCTCTTCGCGAGATATACGTAGGAGGGAGCAATATACCGCTTGACTCCTCGGTGAAGGTATGTTCTCGAAACTTCAACAAAAGCCCGTACCGAGCTACTGAGCGTCTCTCCTGCAGAGTCTGCCACTGGAGTTTATCTATCATCTCCGTAACGCTTTCGCGATTACTAAATGATCCTGTAACGAAACGCGCTGCTCTCCGTTGGATCTTCTCTATCTCTTCTATCAACCCTATCTGCCGCGGATCCCACACTGGTGAGCAATATTCAAGCAGTGGGCGAACAAGTGTACTATAACCTACTTCCTTTGTTTTCGGATTGAATTTCCTTAGGATTCTTCCAATGAATCTCAGTCTGGCATCTGCTTTATCGACGATCAACTTTATATGATCATTCCATTTTAAATCACTATTAATGCATACTCCCAGATAATTTATGGAATTAACTGCTTCCAGTTGCTGACCTGCTATATTGCAGCTAAATGATGAAGGATCTTTCTTTCTATGTATTCGCAGCACATTACACTTGTCTGCATTGAGATTCAATTGCCATTTTAAGTATCTTTGCAGTTACAACTTTCTTGACATACGATTGGTCTCGACTGTCTCAAATAGCCATCTTCGGATCCAAGAGTAACAAAAGTTAAAACAGTAGTATAATTTGAGGTGTCGTACGTAAAATATGTATAGTGTTATAAACTAATGATGTAATAAAATTCTTATACCCAGTTGCCGCACAGAGGGACAAATTGTTGGCAAGGACGTAAAATTATTCTGCTACATTTGGGTAATAAAAAGGTAATTACATTTTAAAGAACGTGTTTATTCTTCTCATTTTAACGAAACAGTTTAAATTTTATCGCTTCCAGATGTTGACAGTGATGGATATCTATTTCTCCATTCAGATCCATACACGGAAGTAACAGTAGTCGTGGGATAGCGATATGCACATATAGACATGGCAGTAACATTGTGTACACAAGTATAAAAGGGCAATGCAGTAGCGGAGCTGTCTGTCAGTTGCACTCAGATGAATAATCTGAAAACGTTTCGGACGTTATTATGGACGCAAAACGAGAACTAGCAGACTTTGAACGCGGAATTGTAGTTGGAGCTAGACGCAAGGGACCTTCTATTTCGGAAATCGTTAGGGATTTCATTACCCCTCCATCCGCAGTGTCAAGAGTGTGCCGAGAATACCAAATTTGAGGCATTGCCTCTCATCACGGACAACGCAGTGGTCGGCGGCCTTCACTTAATGACCGAGAGGATCGACGTTTGCGTAGAGTTGTTAGTGCTAACAGACAAGCTAGACTGCATGAAATAACCGTAGAAATCCATGTGGAACGTATGACGAAATAATCCGTTAGGAAGTGCGGCGAAATGGGGCGTTAATGGGCTGTGGCAGCAGACGACGGACTCGAGTGCCTCTGCTAACAGCACAACGTCGCATGCAGCGCCTCTCCTGGGTTCGTGACCGTATCCTTTAGACCCTAGACGACTGGAAAACCGTGGTCTGCTCACATAAATCCCAATTTCAGTTGGTAGGAGCTGTTAGTAGCCTTACCGTGTGGCGCAGACCCCAGGAAGCCATAGGTCCAAGTTGTGAATAAGGCACTGTGCATGTTGGTGGTGGCTCCATAATGCTGTGGGCCGTGTTTACATTGATTTGAAAAGGATATGTTCAGTCATGTGTCGCGGCATTCATGAACTGGGATTCTTTCGCCAAATAAACCACTGAGATCAGAATGTACTACAGCTTCAACCACGACACCGACTATACCCATAGTCGTGTATGGATGTGGGCTCTCGATGCCGACAGGCTAGCGAGGAATAAGCTGAGTTATGTAGTATATGATGGAATTCGCATCGTTAATAATGTTCCTCCATCACAAACGTCGTCACAATCTCTGATAGCATATGGAAGTTCCGTGACTTCATGACGCCTCCATGGCTTCATTCGGCCATCTGTATACGAAAGTACCACTCACTCTATTAGTAGGACAGTCAGCTCTTGACAATGACAGCAGAGGATGTTGTGAAAGCTTGTATCAAACAATTCCGACGCAGTAGCAAAACAGAGAAACTTTTACCCAGGAATTGCACTTACTTTTATGATAGATCACTGAACTCTTCCGTCGTTTTTCAACTGACTGTAAACCAGGCTTGAAGCGAGATTCAGCAATGCCTTGAAAATACACACATCAAAAAACGTTTTGCATCACCTCGGTTCCGAGAGTTTCAGAACTTGTACAAAAATTGGAATAGAGATCAACATAAATACCATTTCCGCCCTTTTTATTGCTCATGGAAACCACACACTGCATGTTGTACCACCATACAGCGAGACCTTCAGAGATGGTGGTCCAGATTACTGTACACACCGGTATCTCTAATACCCAGTAGCACGTCCTCTTGCATTGATGCATGCGTGTATTCGTCGTGACATACTACCCACGAGTTCATCAAGATCAAGGCACTGTTGGTCCAAACTGTCCCACTCCTCAACGGCGATTCGGAGTAGATCCCTCAGAGTGGTTTGTGGGTCACGTCGTCCATAAACAGCCATTTTCAGTCTATCCCAGGCTTGTTCGGTAGGGTTCATGTCTGTAGAACATGCTGGCCGCTCTAGTCGAGCGATGTCGTTATCCTGAGGGAAGTCATTCACAAGTGTGCACGATGGGGGCGCGAATTGTCGTCCATGAAGACGAATGCCTTGCCAATACGCTGCAGATATGGTTGCATTATCGGTCGGAGGATAGCATTCACGTATCGTACAGCTATTACGGCGCCTTCCATGACAACCAGCGCCGTACGTCGGCCACACATAATGCCACCCCAAAACAGCAGGGAACCTCCACTTTGCTGCATTCGCTGTATAGTGTGTCTAAGGCGTTCAGCCTGACTGGATTGCCTCCAAACACGTTTCTACGATGCCTGATTGAAGGTATATGCGACACTCATCGGTGAGGAGAATGTGATGCCAATCCTGAGCGGTTCATTCGGCATGTTGTTGGGCCCATCTGTACCGCGCTGCATGGTGTCGTGGTTGCTAAGATGGACCTCGCCATGGACGTCGGGAGTGAAGTTACTCATCATGCAGCCTGTTGCGCACAGTTTGAGTCGTAACACGACGTCCTGTGGCAGCACGAAAAGCATTATTCAACATGGTGGCGTTGTTCTCAGGGTTCCTCCGAGCCATAATCCGTAGGTAACGGTCATTCACTGCAGTAGTAGCCCTTGGGCGGCCTGAGCGAGGAATGTCAGTGACAATTCCTGTCTCTCTGTATCTCCTCCATGTCCGAACAACATCGCCTTGGTTCGCTCCGAAACGCCTGCACACTTCCCTTGTTGAGAGCCTTTCCTGGCACAAAGTACAATTCTTTTGTACGGAAAAGATTTGTTATTCCATCATTATTGGTCATGCATATGTTTTCGTTGAATTTTAACTTCCCATTTCTCATTACATCTGTTCTTTCAGATACAGTTCTGTATTATATCTTAATATATATTCTGATTCACTGCTGCGTTTGAATCCTAGTAGTGTTCGTAGGATTCTTCTTTCATTTTTTCTAACTTTTTCAAGCTCTCTCTTCGTAGTCAGTTTAAGAGTTTCCACTGCATAAGATATTTTTGGTCTGACCGCTGTTTCATAGCGTTTCGATTTTTGTGTTCCGGGATCAAGAATTTTTTTAGTACAGTAACACGAATCCGAAGGGACCGAAAAATCAGGAGTTCGTGTTAAAAAAATTCGTGTTAAAAATTCGTGTTAAGTGAAAAACACAGATTTTAATAAGTATACATGTACAGTAGTACACTAATTTGTAATACACTACACTATCAAACACGTTATTGTAGACTTACAACACTATAAAGTGATCGTAAAATTACAAGTACTCACAAATTACGTACGTTACTTTCTTGGAAAAAATTCCGTCATGGTTCGCTGACGTTCATGGGAACGATAGTATTTTGTAATTTCACAACCAATTGTAATGACAGCGTCCGTAAACCCAGCAGTGACGTCGGATGTTGAAGCGAACCGTTTTAAACAGTCCAAGGCTGTAAACATCTCCTGACGGGTAGGTAGAATGGTATCTGTATTCTCTTCCTCTTCACTTTCCTCTGATGGCCCTTCTTGCACCTCGTTCACAGCTTTTGGCACATCCGATTCCACAGAAGCACATACCGCAACTTCGTCGTCTGCACTAATGAATTCTTCGAAACTAATCCCAGGGTTCGCAACGTCCTGCAGAACTGTCCATTCGTCAGGTGAAGTGGCAATTTCTAACGCGTGGACATCTTCAGAGTTGCTATGCCTCCAAGCTCTGTTAAAGCACTTCCCTATATGATGTGGCGATACTGAGTTCCAGGCTGCTGCGATGGCTTTTATTGCGTCAAGCAGATTCCAATTTGGGGTTGCACTTTTGTTTTCAGTAGCACGAATTGCAGCTATTACAAGTCGCTTACGATAAGTTCTCTTTATGAGAGACGTTATACCTTGGTCCAAAGGCTGAAGGCGGCTTGTCGCGTTGGGTGGAAAAAACTGAACCTTTATGTTGGATAGGTTCAGATCATGAACGTTATGGGCAGAACATCTGTCCAATGTAAGAAGAACATGTCTATTTTGAGCAACCATTCGACTGTTGAAACGAAGAAGCCACTTGCGAAATGATGTGCCATCGATCCAAGCTTTCTTGTGGTGAGAGTAGATGCAAAATAAAGTGTCCGTATTTATGTTTTTAAAACAACGTGGTTTGTCGGATTTGCCGATAACCCAGGGACGAAACTTCTCACTGCCGTCAGCATTACAGCACAGTACAACAGTCACACGTTGTTTGCTTCGTGCTCCACCGTGACACTTATCACCTTTTATCCCCAACGTGTGATTTGGAAAAAGATTGTAGAAAAATCCAGTTTCATCCATGTTAAACACATCACACGAGGCATACTTTTCCCTCACTCGGTTGAATTCATGCAACCAGCTGTTCGCGCTTTCTTCATCAACTTTATTTGCTTCACCACAAATTTGTACAGATGAAATTGAATGCCTCTTTTGGAACCGATACAACCAACCAGCAGAACAACGGAAGTCTTTGATGCCCATATCTTTAGCAATATCATTTGCTTTTGACTGAATCACAGGGCCAGTTAAAGGTATGTTAGATGCACGCATATGATGGAACATTCTAGCAGTGACGTCTCGATGTCTTCATACTTGGCGGTACGAAGTCGTTTAGATTTGTTTCCAGAACCTGATGCCGCAGCATTAATAATTTTTTCTCGTTTCTTAGTAATCGTAGATAAAGTAGATTTAGGTATTCCAAACTGCTCTGCAATTGCTGTTTTCTTGGTACCACGGTTCATCTAGAATCTTAAGCTTTAACTGTACATTTAGAGCTGTCTGTCTCCTCTTTGCTATTTTCGAGTACTACTACCTACAATACGTTAAAAACGAGTCAACTATAAGTATAATTAGCTTTGTAGCTAAATTTCCTACCTTCATTTCGGAAAAAAATTACGCTTTAGAATACTCTAAGGGCGAAAGTTTGTGTTACAGTGAAGTTTAATTACGCTAGGACCTGAATCGCCTTAATCGAAATTCGTGTTAACCGATAAAACACCATAAGAACTAATGTATTCCTGGTAGGAGAAATATTTGTTTCGCGCTAACGGCGAGTTCGTCTTATACGAATTCGCGCTAACGGGGTTATACTGTATATAAGTTTCTTGTAATTTGAAAAGCCCTCTGAATTCTCAGTTTTCTAGTCTCTATTGCTGTCTTTTCCCTCATGTTGTTTGATATCCATTTTCTTTTTTATTTAAAATAGTCTGCTGTGGGTATTATGTTGTTATTTATTTTAATCCTTTGAGATACATTGCTGATGTTCGACATGAACTGTTCTTTTAATGACATTTGTAATCTTACTTCTGGTGCTTGGATGCTACACTTTTGTGATTTGTTCTTGTGCATTTTCAAGGTGAGTGTGTACTCTGAGAATTTTAGACAGTATTCGAAGATCTTGTTTGGTTTGCTTTACATAATCAGCGAATTGATTCGCAAAAAACACTCTCCGTACCTCTACACAAGATGAAATCGATGCCCTTTTTGTATGTACAGCCAGTGGTTTCCAACCCCTGCTTTTGTAGCTGTTTTCGTTCCTGGCGTAAAGAGGTGCATTCACTTATCCCCAGTAACAAATGATCACACAAAATCAGTTCAGTGCTGATTAGAAACAAACGAAAAATGTGTTACTTGCCTATCCCTGGACCTTTCTAAAAGTAGTCCATCTATAGTTACAGGTTTGTGTTTATCGCTTGGATTATGTTTTAGGGAAAGTACGGCTACCTTTGAATTCAGGTGCTCATTTCTTCACTGATGTAAAGGAAAGAACTAATTTTTACTTCTCGAACTTGGACGAGGTTCCATTTGGGATAAACCATTCAAACAAAGAATTGTTTGAGTGAGCTATGTTCAGATTGATTCATTGGAACAAAACAAACAACGCTACTAGTTTAAAAACCGTATAAAAAAACTTCTCACGCAAATCTGGTCGAGACGTGAGATAAGTTGTTATGCAACGTGTTCCATACCAGCGTAACAGATGCAAAATTTCGTTGATATCGACGCCGTCTGTTCGCCACATCGAGGAATTTGCTCCGTACATTAATAAGTTGATCGTGACGGCAGTCTTGCGACATTACACACCTTTTACCATTTCGTAGCAATGAATAACTAGACGGAGCTGCTAAGGCGTCCCGTTATCAGGACGATACAATGCCATCTGCCGTTCCTCTGAATTCAGTGCCCTCGTTGCTCAAGCAGAGTGTTACTAGTCAAAGGGATGAAAATTGGTGGGACTGCTGGAGAGTAAGTTAAGGTCGGTGTGTTTGTCCGTGAGGTATCTCCTTCCTGTCTCCCTGACTGGATGCAATTATTCTAACGTGAATCAGAATTGGTCATTGATCGATCTTTCGGGGATTCCTGCTTTAATTTGCGGTGTAAGCTCTGTGTTAGTATATTGCCTTTTTATTCTCAGCTCTGAGCTAGTAAATTGGTGTCACAATGCAATTAATTTTCGACAAATGGGGTGTTTAATTAGTAGTAGAGCTCACTTCCGTTGGTCGTATTCGCTTCTAAAACTGACCGTGTTCCCTTAATCAACACGACCACATCGAAAGTCATTATTACGAGTAGGTCATATGAATAACATGGAAATTACCGAATGATAACAGTTCAAGTTCACGACTTTTTTGGAATTTATTTATATTTTTTTTACACGCCCAATGTTGAAATCGTGATCCTACCTTTCATAAACGTTAAGTCCGTGACTAGCGATAATTCTTCCAGTTATTTGCAATAATCACTCGCTTTAACGTTCCGTCTCTCACCTGTAAACTAACTCTTTGTGGTCACATTAATGTCGTTAACGCGACCACGCGCCTCGCGTCAATACTCCGACCCCAGTCTCGACAGGCTCCTCATGGCTGATTAAAAAACAATGCCTCTAGTCCGTTGTAGCTGTGCGGCAGTTCAAAGCGAGCCACTGGCGGGAGAGGGGTACACCGCTCCTGGTTAAGGTGAGCGGTACGCTTGTGCGGTGCTTGTTGCTGTCTATCTGTCAAGTTTTAAGTGACTGTTCTACATATTCTGACTTGAGGCAACTATGAGTCTACCGCCTGACTAACCCAGCGCATAACGCTGTCTACTAGTGGTGTAATCACAAAGATTGCAAAATGGGCAGGCACCAGATCTCATTACTAAAGAGGCAGACCTTTGATTGACAAGTAGCGTGTGTTCTAGTTCAGTAGGTAGCTCAGAGAGAGCGCTGAATGTTATTACACTGAAGGAAACGGTTAAGCTCTTTGGCAGTTAGCTGATCTACGTTCAAGTACTCGTGGTAGTCAGGCCTTCTATCACCGCTTGATAACTTCGATTACTTGTGTACTACAATATTCAAGAAACATAAAATTATGAATTTACAATGCCCTGCTGACTTTAAATTTGCTCTCCTGAAAAGTAGTCTTTTGCACAACAGTACTTGGGATCCAACTCTCCCGCATGCTCCACTACTGACATAAGAGATGTGGCGCAGTCACTGAATTCACGTGCTTGGATTCAGATCTCTAGAAATCTAGATTTAGATTTTTCTAAATCGATTAAGGCGAATGGCGGGATAATGTCTTCAAAAACGGCACCATCGATTTCTTCCCTCTCGCTTGCCGTTGTCTATCTGAACTTGAGCTCAGTTGTAATGAGCTCTTGTCGACGGGACGCTAACCACAAAATCTACCTTCTTTACGCAGTACTGTCGTAGCAATACGTCGTAAGCGAGACGAAACGTAACGTGATGACAAACCCATTCCACGGAAACCAGCTCTTCTCTCTTGTATGGTGATTTTGCGGCCTTTTACCTCGGCTAGACGAGGCACTTGCTTTCACGTTTCCACTTTGAGGGTTTTTCTCTGCTACAACTTGACAAAACGTTGTCCTTGCCCGTCTCGCGAAAGGAACCTTCCGTACATACATCCACTTGATTCTCTGCAGTTGTCGTCTCTTATTTCCTACACGCCCGCGCAGGTTGGATTTACCACTCTTCATTTTAATCTTGTTTTAGAGCGACTGGCTTATCTTTTCTACCTTTTCTGTGGTCATCCTGCGTTCTTAATTTTTAAACAGTAATTTTAGGCTGGAGTTTTTAATTTTGTACGAGTCCGTCGGCGAATGTGAGTTCGCCCTAAACACGAAGTTTTTTAAATTTATGATGTCACAAACAACTCGTAATGTTTTAGTACTGGTGCTGTTAACCGTGGTGTTGAGTGGGTGAGTCACAAATCATAATCTACTTCTTCGGTACTATTGCATAACCAACCACATCTAGTATGGCGGAGGATACACCGCGAATGGTGCGCCGGCCAACTATTGTTGGCAAGCCTCGTGTGAGCCCGATTCTTTCTGGTTTTACCTTTATGGTCTTTCCGCGACATACGCGCTGGAGAAAGCAATATACTGAGTAAGAAAAAAAATAAAAAATAAAAAAATGACCTTCGTTTACAGACACAACGTGTTCCAACAGATGGAAAATGGATTATAGCCATTGAAGCTAGAGACACAATTCGTGGAGTACTTCTGGAAAGAAATAATTGTGCAACTTGTTGATTCATTGTGTTCAAGTACACTATTAGACAGGTTAGGTACTGCTCTGGAATAATTTCTCAGTATCTTCTCCTAAAGGCCTCATTACATGATTAGACTGGTTAGGTACTGTTCCGGGATAATTTCTCAGTTGTTGTGGTCTTCAGTTCTGAGACTGGTTTGATGCAGCTCTCCAGCTCTCCATGCTACTATGTCCTGTGCCAGCTTCTTCACCTCCCAGTACCTACTGCAACCTATATCCTTCTGAATCTGCTTAGTGTATTGATCTCTTGGTCTCCCTCTACGATTTTTACCCTCCACGCTGCCCTCCAATGCTAAATTTGTGATCCCTTGATGCCTCAGAACATGTCCTACAAACCGATCCCTTCTTCTAGTCAAGTTGTTCCACAAACTCCTCTTCTATCCAATTCTGTTCAATACTTCCTCATTAGTTATGTGATCTGCCCATCTAATCTTCAGCATTCTTCTGTAGCACCACATTCGAAAGCTTCTATTCTCTTCTTGTCCAAACTATTTATCGTCCATGTTTCACTTCCATACATGGCTACACTCCATACAAATACTCTCAGAAACGTCTTACTGACACTTAAATCTAGACTTGATGTTAACAAATTTCTGTTCTTCAGAAATTCTTTCCTTGCCATTGCCAGTCTACATTTTATATCCTCTCTACTTCGACCATCATCAGTTATTTTGCTCCCCAAATAGCAAAACTCCTTTACTACTCATTTCATAATCTAATTCCCTCAGCATTATCCGACTTAATTCGACTACATTCCATTATCCTCGTTTTGCTTTTGTTGATGTTCATCTTATATCCTCCTTTCAAGACACTGTCCATTCCGTTCAACTGCTCTTCCAAGTCATTTGCTGTCTCTGACAGAATTACAATGTCATCGGCGAACCTCAAAGTTTTTGTTTCTTCTCCATGGATTTTAATACCTACTCCGAATTTTTCTTTTGTTTCGTTTATTGCTTGCTCAATATACAGATTGAATAACATCGGGGAGAGGCTACAACCCTGTCTCACTCCTTTCCCAACCACTGCTTCCCTTTCATGCCCCTCGACTCTTATAACTGCCATCTCGTTTCTGTACAAATTGTAAATAGCCTTTCGCTCCCTGTATTTTTTTTACCCCTACCACCTTCAGAATTTGAAAAAGAGTATTCTAGTCAACATTGTCAAAAGCTTTCTCTAAGTCTACAAATGCTAGGAACATAGGTTTGCCTTTCCTTAATCTATTTTCTAAGACAAGTCGTAGGGTCAGTATTGCCTCACATGTTCCAATATTTCTACGGAATCCAAACTGATCTTTCCCGAGGTCGGCTTCTACCAGTTTTTCCATTCGTTTGTAAAGAATTCGCGTTTGTGTTTTGCAGCTGTGACTTATTTAATATCTTCTCCTTAAGGCCTCATGGAATCAAAGCAGCGGGATGTGTCTTGTCTTTGTCGCACTTTGCGTGTCAGGTTGTTTCGACCAACGTCCGATTTCTGTTAGTACCGGCGTCTTGAGGCAGCAGACGGTCTAGTTGTCAAAGTGGCCGTACCGCCGTACTTTCAGAAAGTAGGACGCTACAGGGATACTGCAGAGAGCACAATAATCACATCTTACACAAGCGTGGTTATTCAACTCAAGACAGATGGACTTTTGCCACATTGTAACTAGTCGCCGAGCACCACATCGCCAGTATCGCCTCCTTCCTGGCACACATTGTACCTTGAAATATTAACTGAAATTTTATAAATATCACAACAGTCTTTGATGGCAAATATTTGTTTGTTCAAATACCGGTTTCCATTATTCAGATTGACCCAAAAAGAGAAATTGTGCATATTTATGAAAAAATGTACATAATAGTACACTATCAACTATTACAAGCAGTAACGGGATACACTCTGTCTGGAAGGTTAGCAAGCATACCTTTCTTCATGAAGGGAACAGAGTATAAAAATAAAATACGTATTATTACTACCATAAACGGCATCGTCATATAGAGAAGAATCGTGGTAAATTGGTAAACGCTCGTGACCGATAATGTTCGGTTATCGCTGCGTACTGTACTTAACAACTGCAGTTCAAACAGTGAAAGGGGCATAGTCGCTAGATGTCGCTGGCCGAAGGCAGTCTGCAACGGCGTGTTACAAAGTCACAAATGTGATCGTAGACAGTCTGCATAAAAATGGAATAAAGAAAGAATTAGAGTGTTGACATGTGACCAAAGATAATGCCAGTTTAAATTACAGGAGGTAGGTACAAATAATTGTCTTTGAAATATTCGATACAATAAAGCTGAGAGCAGCATGTCAAAAGATAAAAAGGTAACAGGCACACCGGGCTTACCACAGCAGATCCAACAAACCGCGAGCGGTGCTTGGCCAAGCCATAATGCAAATGGACAGATATATACTACACTACTGACATACACTACAGCAAAAAAATGGTTCAAATGGCTCTGAGCACTATGGGACTCAACTGCTGAGGTCATTAGTCCCCTAGAACTTAGAACTAGTTAAACCTAACTAACCTAAGGACATCACAAACATCCATGCCCGATGCAGGATTCGAACCTGCGACCGTAGCGGTCTTGCGGTTCCAGACTGCAGCGCCTTTAACCGCACGGCCACTTCGGCCGGCTACACTACAGCATGCAGGTTGTACACACTGAACCAGAGGCTCGTCTGTTGAAACTGTTAGAAAAATAATAATCTATTGAAATAGGAAGCACCGCCTTTCTAAACTTCTCAATGAACGGAATGAATTTGACCCAAGTCCCATATTTCATTATACGACAGGCTGTTGTAGGTCATATGTACTGGTTGAGTTCTGTATTTCCTGCTCCCAGCCTTTTTATCGTGTTTTGATATCCTGATGTCAATTCGCTTAACTGAGCACTGTATACGTCACAGACAATTACTACTAAGAACTAACTTTTACAATTTTGAAAACTTAATGTTGTTATGATACCTTCGTTAAACTTTAGACATTTTAATAAAATGTATTTATGGTTTTGTCGATTTGCGTTAAGCATTGGCCACGCGCCGCCCAAGGTTTCTGGAATCTGTTTTTGGTCTGCCCTCTGTGGCTTTGACTTTTTTTATCTTCCGACATGCTGCTGTCCACCTTATTGTATCGAACATTTCACCGACATTTATTTGCAGGTATCTTTTATCATTTAAACTGATATTCTCTTCGAACCCAAGTCAAAACTGTAACTCTTTCTGTACTCCATTTTACTGTATCGGATGTAGTTTTATGCAGAATGTCTGAGATCATATTTCTCACTTTGTATCACGCCACTGCAAACGGCCTTCGGCCAGCATCTACCGCCCTCTCCCCCTCAGCTGTTTGCACCATAGTTGTAAGTACAGTACGCAGTGACGGCCCTGCATTATGGGCCATGAGTGTTTACCATTTTATCATGAATTTATTCTATATGACGATGCCTTTTATGGTTATATACTACTATTTTTTTTATACTCTGTTAACTTCATTTGATAAATATTCGTATTTTCTCTCTGTAGGTCGATCTGAACATAATCATAATGATTGAAACCCATAATTAATAAACAAATATTTGATATCAGAGACTGTTGTGGTATTCACAATATTTCATAACATTGAATCGCTGTCACCCTCTGAGCGACTGTCGTCCCTCATTGTAGGTGCCTAGGGCATCTCATCCGGGATAAGGCCTGTTAAAAATTTTTGATACTCTCAACAACGATGACTGCGTCAGACAACATTTGAAGACAAACCTGTATCCTTCCTTTAGCGCTGTTGGCTCCTCATTTCAACCAGTGGTCAAGCACGTCTCTTGGAATGTCCATCTATTCGTCGCAGCACGGTGGGATATTGATCTTCCTCGATTGCGCATTTATTAGACACTTCCTAAGTGAAAATGTGTGGCTTTCGATCTCGTGGTAACTGGCCTATGGACACCATTAATGGCCACGAATTAATTGTGCTCTTCACTCCAGGCTGCGTAGCGAATTATTGCTTTAGAAAGAAAGAAACAGCAAAGATATGATATCTTCAGAAATCATGCATTCGCGAGGAGTCGAGTTCCAATGCCGGACCAGACATTTCGACTTAGGTTTTCCCCAGTTTCTCGAAATCGCATCCGTCGAATGCCAAAATTGTTCCTTCAGCAAATCCACGGTTGTCTGCCCCACCCTTGTAATCCAAATGAGCCGTGGTTCCGCCCTTTTGGCGTGGCAGGGTGTTAAACGTTGAACATTTTCCCTTTGAAATTAATCGTTTACTATTAATCTGATGCTGCTGCAGTTTCAGGTTCTCCCGATTATTTGTTCAGTGTTGTAGTTTCCTTGCACGTCAACATGTTATCAGTTATTGGCGTTTTCGGTGAGTGTAACTCGAGAAATTTATCCAGTAGTTCAAATGGTTCAAATGGCTCAGAGCATTATGGGACTTAAAATCTGAGGTCATCTGTCCCCTAGAACTTAGAACTACTTCAACCTCACTAACCTAAGGACATCACACACATCCATGCCCGAGGCAGGATTCGAATCTGCGACCGCAGCAGTCGCGCAGTTACGGACTGAAGCGCCTAGAACCGCTCGGCCACCGCGGCCGGCTATCCAGTAGTTCTAACGCATCAGTTTTTTTTCACTGGATTTCCCTAAAGTAATTATTTCACGCTACATTTCTGTCCACCTTACAAGGCGTGTCCAAACTCTGCGTGCCCGATTTCGACGAGCTTCTGAAATTTAAGTCGTGTAAAAAGAAAAAGGTTTGGGTGTCTGTCGGTGCCGAGAAAAAGAATTCGAAGTGGAGGGTAAAAATAAAATTGTGTGATCTGGTTGGCTAGGCGACCCAGAGAGGTAGGTACACTCTTGTCATTGGAATGGGTTTTCTTTCCTTTGCGCACAATGGCATCTTTTCCCTCGCGGAAAGTGAGACTCAATCTGGAACCGCGCGACCGCTACGGTCGCAGGTTCGAATCCTGCCTCGGGCATGGATGTGTGTGATGTCCTTAGGTTAGTTAGGTTTAAGTAGTTCTTAGTTCTAGGGGACTGTTAACCTCAGGTGTTAAGTCCAATACTGCTCAGAGTCGTTTGAACCAAAAGTGAGACCTGCGTGTTATGGGTATCTTCTGGTGTATGCAGTGTTCCTTTATGTTGTGCTGTATGGTGATGAGGTAAACGAGAGTAGCACCAAGGGCGCTTGAAGTCTACATGTGACGGACGGATCACCATCAAAAGTGAAACATGCCCTCATTCCGGAGAACACTGCGGAGAGGCTTGGAATTTAATGCCGAACATGGTGAACTTCACACTAACTACCCTTGCTGGTCATTTAGTGGCGGTGAAAATTTCTTACACCGGCAGAACTCGAAACGGCTTACCTCGTAGTCGAGCGCCACCACACGGGTTGCCGCCATAGTCTTCCGTACGGAGGTGGGTAGGTGAAGGGTGCAGGTCCAATTGCTGCTAGGTGGAATCGATAAAATAATAAAAATAAACACATTACACTTAAACGTATAACGTACCTAACGTAGTCTGCGAGAAATCGATTTGGTGATTTCGGTCCGCCTACGAAGTTGCATTTTCGATTCTCGGGCCGGTGACTGGGTGATTGATGTAAGTGTCTCCGAACTTAGAACACACAGATTCGCTTCTCGGAGCGGACTGTTTGTCTTTTCCGCTACCTCTCTCCCAAATAAATACTAGTATATATCTGCTCATGCAAGTGTCCTTTAGTACTGTTGTGATGGACCATCAGTTCATTGCGGTCGTGTTCACCACACTAGACTCGCATACTAGAGGATGGTGGTTCAAATCCCCGTTCGGTCATCAGATTTAGGTTTTTCGTGATTTCCCTAAATTTCTACATGCTAATACTGGGATTGTTCCTTTGAAAAGGACATGGGCGAGTTCCTTCAACATTCTCCCGTGATCCGAGCTTCTGCTCCGTCTCTAATGACCTCAATGTCGAAGGGACGTTAAACTCTAATGTTGTTTCCTCTCTTATTCCTTTCTATTGCTATCGCCTCTCACATGGTTTGCGAACTTGTCTAACCATCAATGACTGTCCAGTAGTTGTCGCTGCTTTTTCATCTTTACGTTCCACATGATAAATTTTTTCTGATGGAAAAACGTCGGGAAAAACGCACAGAGGGCATTGCTATTCAGAACCATATTGAGGAATTTCAGGGTACGTACGTTGATCACTCTGCTACCGGCCTAATTGACAACAGCCTAGATAATCTAGCGTGTGCGTCATGCAGCGATGGATCGAAGCAATTTATTTTTCGGTTCATCGAAACTTGTTAGGTTGAAAACCTGACATAAAAATTACGAGGACTGTTCGGAAAGTACGGTCCAAACGGTCGCAAAATGGAAGCCACTGTGAAAACCAAAAGTGTTTTATTTGTAACAGTTATGTACACTTTCCAGCTACTTGTCTACGTTGTCGCTGCTCCGACCTCGACATTTGTCATAGCTTTGTACCAACTTGCCGTTACCCTCGTCATACAGTAGAAGGCAGCTGCCTGTGCTTTCCGCCAATTCTCGACGCTGGGCTGCAGCTCGTTGTCTGTGCCAAAATATTCTCTTCTTAATCGGAGTTTCATATGAGCAGAGATGAAACCCAGTGGGAACAAAGTCAGGATGTATGATGGGTAATCAAACACTTCTCATCGGAAACGTCGCAGGAGCGTCTCTGTTGCCCCTGCAGTGTGCCGCCGAGAATTCCCGTGAAGAAGGAAATGCATGGCAGTTTCGTTCTGTGGAGTTGCATAAAATCGGGCGAATTCTTTCAGCAGGTGCTATACTTGGTACAAGACACTGTTTCCTAGACATCTTTAAGCGCTCACTGTGCGCTCGGAACTGAGAAGAGCGACTTGACGCAGTCGGCGGTCATGCTAGAGACGCTGCCCAACACACACGTGCAAAGCTTTATCGGAATTTCACTGTGGTTTCCATTTCGCGATCGATCGGACCTTGCTTTCCGAATAGCCCTCGTAAAGCTGAATTTTGTATTGAGTATTCTAGCAACACTATAAGGTCCGAAATGAGCCACAATTTTACACGAGTTTACGTTATAGTGGCGCCCATCTACAAGGCACTCGCAGCTCATGAACAAAGAGTGAAAGAAGTGAGGCGCTAGGAACGAGCTGCGACACTGCAAGCGTGCACTCTCAGGCGGTGGCTGTGTCCAGGGAGGGCACGGCACGGCCTTTTCTTTCCTCAGCTTGCATTCCTCCAGCGGCAGCAGGCCTGTATCGGAGAAGCAACTGGAAAAGTTTCGCCTATATATAGGCAGCAGGGCATCCCTGGCGCTCAATAGGCCTGCGAGCGCGCCGCCGCCGCCTGGATGCTGCCGTGCCGGGCCCTGCGTCTGCTATTGCGCCAACTTCTGCGCCTCGGTCATAAGCAAGTCGTAATGAATTTTCTGCTTACCGGTACACTGCACGCGCGATTTATAGGTTTGCAACACTAAACTAGAGAGACGAAAGAATCCACCTTGTATTACGCTGCTAGCCAAATCGGAAAGGAAATGCTTCAGTTCGCGGAAAACCAACGATTATTGTTTTGACGTTGCGGCGCCCGCTTTCGTACCCTAGGCTACTCACACCGGTACTCCACGTCCTGTGTTGAGGAAACCTGTGGTTGATTTATACTTACGATACGCCCTTGCCCTTGGAATGGACAGTCACTCTAAATTGTGATGTACAGGGTGCTCGGAGATTCCCATTACAATATTCTAGGACTTGTACTGGGGAGTGAGTATATAATATTTCCAAAAGGAACCTGTGTCCGGAACGTACCGTTTCCGTTCCGCGGCGGTTTCGGTTCAGATGTTTACCTCCCCCACTTCTGCCTGAGGAATTGAATTAGGCGTGACGCAACGCACTTATTAAGTAATAATTCGAAAGGAAACATAACGAAACATCCATTTATCCCTTAAGCACATTTTTTTGTATTACACTTAAACACTGCGTGTTTGCATTATTCCAAAAGAAAAAAAGAAACCTCTGTCTCTACAGGAGTCCAGTAAATCAAACGTTGCATAAGACACCACAAGAAGTAGTCCATAGGAATGAAATCCAGCGATCGCGGCGGCCGCGCGGTCTTTCATCATATCGTCTGTTCAGATGTCTCCGAATCGCATGCGAGAAGTGAGGTGGTACACCATCATACTGAAACCACATTTTCTGACGTCATCCTGTTTACCCTATTGCATACCAGGGAAAGCATCTCTGAGACTTTTCTCTTTCCCTTAGCAGACGTGGATGCGCTACACATCTGAACCGAAACCGCCGTAGAACGGAAACTGTACTTTTCTGGACATGGGTTCCTGTTCAAAATATTATGTACTCACTCTTCAATAAAAGTCCTAGAAGTTTGTAACGGGAATTTCCGAACACATTGTATACTATGCGAGTTGCTATGAAGTGCGTTGCAGATGGTGCTTTTAGTTGGATTCTGTTCACGTTTGCCAGTTGCTGGCAGAGAGCAACATGGATCTCACACCTTTTTTAAAAGTTTATTACAATCAAACGACAAGTTGGATAAATGGATTGAGGAGGAACAATTCGGATTTAGAAGAGGAAAAGGACCAAGAGATGCTATTGGCCTTATAAGAATCATACGGGTAAGATGTATTGAGAAAGGTGGAGAAATGTATGCTGTTTTTATTGATAGACTACAATGAAACAAGCCGAATGGGTGTTTTGAAGAAGAAGGAGTAGATTGGAGGAGAGACGACTGGTGCAGCATCTACATTTACGAGGGAAGATCGGAAATTAACGCACAACAATTTTACTACCCTAAAGTTTAATAGGTAACAGAACAAAAAGAAACACAAATGAACTTACATCTTTTACCTACTTTTCTACATATTCACCAACGTTCTCAACACATTTCTCCCACCGTGGTCCCAGTGTCAATATTCCCTTCTTCATAGAATTCCATTTGGTTGGAGTATAGCCGTTTGTGGACTGCTGATTTCACTTTCGCATCTGTTGCAAAGCCTTGAAAGGTTGGCCGGACAGGTATTTCTCCATGGAACCAAACAGATGAAAGTCCGACGGTGCAGGGTCCGGATTGAAGCACCTCCCACCCAAATTTGGCGATTTTCTCACAAACAGGAGTAGCAACATGGGGGTGAGCATAATTATGAAGAAGTTTGACACAGTGGGCATTAATTTTATGGCGTTTGTCAAGAAGGGCACAACGCAGCTTAACCAGAGTTTTAATGTAAGATGAAGCAATCACAGTGGTTCCGTGTTCAGCAAAGTCCACCAGTAACACAACGTGCATATCCCAGAACACCGTCATAAGTACTTTCCTAGCAGATTTTTCCGTGTTGGAGAACCAGCGTGTTTCCACTCCTTAAGAGATGTGCTTGGTTTCGGGCGTGTAGTGGTACGCCAATGGCTCATCACCAGTGACGATTCCTGTCAGAAACTTGTGCCCTATGCGGCGTAACGCATTAAGTGAACCAAACTTGTCATAATTCGCTGGCCCTAGTGGTTGCCTGTCAGGTTCTTATGCACTTTACGGAATTTAACGTCTCATGAGCACTATAGTACACTGCACCATAGGAAAAGTTGAACTGCTGTGACAAGGCTCGCAGTTGGATAAGCTACCTCAATACCTCCGACATTCTGCGGTATTGCAGCTATTACCGGCCCCACTAATGTTCACACGGCCCTCTTGGAAAAATGCACGCCACCTGGAGACATTTCTAAGATCCATAATTGATCCTCTTACACGCCATCCATGTTCCTGCGAATTTCACTCGGTTTATGCCCTCTGAGCCACAAATATCGAACTAATCTTCGGTGTTCTTCACAACCTGACATTAACATACGCGCCTTGTTTGTTTCTTAGTTCATGCTTGTCTCGCTAGAGCTGCGCGTGAGAACAAAATACCGTCTGTATCGCAAACTTCAAACTAGATCATCGTGAAATTTCAACATTCCAGCTGCAGTACCAAGGCAGAGAAAAAGTTATTGTGCGTTACTTTCCGGTCCTCCCTCGTACAACAAAAAGTAAAAATGAGGATTAGAAATAAAATGTCGGAAGGAAACAGCATGGGGAGCGGTGTCGTGCAACGTTGTTTTCCTCTCCCTTTCTGTTGTTCACCTTATGCCTGGAAGAGATTATTGCGAAAGACTTGGCCGCAAAAATTGGAGTCTGTATTGACGAAGCAGAATAGAACGTATTAGATTTGCTGATGACATGGTATTAGTGGCAGAAAGGGAACTAACTGTAAATAAAATGCTAAAAGATCTGAATGAAGCTTGTGTGGAATGTGCGATGAGATTCAATACACCATAAACAAATAGTATGGTGATCGGCAAAGGGAGGAGACTGGCAAATATTATGATAGGACGAAATATTATTAACCAGCTAAGAGCATTTAAATATCTTGGAAGTACGATCACTAAAGACTTGAGATGTCATCAGGAGGTGTAAACTTGCACAGCTATAGCGAAGCAGGCATTCAGTAGAAGGAAGAGATTATTATGTGGCAAACTAGATGAAAAACAGTTGGCAAGTGATTTGTCTGGAATGGGGCAGAAACATGGATACTGAGATTAAGGGATGAAAAAAATGCTAGAAGCATTTTAGATGTGAATGTGGAGGAGAATGGAAAGGATAAGCTGGAGTGAAAGAGTGACTAACGAAAGAGTATTGTAAAGGTTTGGAGAGAAGAGAAGACTGGTGCAAGTTATAGGAGAAAGGAAGAACTTAATGGGACATTTCTTGCTTGCTAACAGACGCTTTCGAAGGACTGGTTTGTGTTGGGAGACTGAGAGGAAGGAGGAGATACAAAATCATAGACGACACCAAGGGAAACGGAAATTATGCGGACCTGAAGAGGATGACAGAAGGCAGATCATCATGGAGAGTCACCAAGTGGAAACCTGCCCGTGGGTAGAACACTGAAGATGATGATGATGATAAGGAGAACCCCAGAATAATGTTTCCTTGGTTATATCAATTTCTAATTGAATATAAGCCCACCGAAAAAAAATATTGGTCACCCTCTTAAAAGATCTCCATAAATGGCTTGGAAGTATTACCAGGCAGTCGTTTGAGCTCCGCCGCCGATGTAAGAAGTTATGGCAGCAAAATTGTGTGAATATAGCAGTCGGTTGCATAGAATCAATGCAGTAGAACGGGTCGACGTCGAGACGTGACGGAATGACAGAAAAGAGTTACCATCTGATTGTACGACTTCTCCCGGCGTTCTTCCTGACGAAATAGTTTGCGGGTGAACGGCCGAATGTCAGTGTCCAACGAACACAATATGTAGGCAAACGAAAATGTTGCCATCACATCAGGTGCGCTGATCAGTTGAGTGCTTGGGGTGTCGGCGCGGCGCGGCGCTTTTCTCTCTTGCCTCCCCCCCCCCCCCCCCCCCCCTCCATCCGATCAGCTGTTTCGTATGCCGTCCGCGCTCGGAATCTCCTCCCTCACTAATCCCTCCGACACATTGCGTCGCACTAGGTTCACGCCCAGGTACACGTGCTGGCGGCACTTCTGCTGTTTCTCCATCTGTCTCCGAAGTCAGTTCGTTGTGGGGTGCCTCCTTCCTCTTCTTAATCAGACTTATCCCGGGTAATAAGGACTTACTAAGAATGAAGTCGTTGTCACGATTGATCAGCGGCTGCCTTACTCAAATCTTGATAGATGCTTCGGTAACACGATGCTAGAAGTTACAAGTCTGTGACGTAGCCTTAATGCGGTCGTAATCCATTCCGTGTACTTCCAATACGCAGAGTTTCGCGACTGCCAGTTTGATAGGCTGCTGCAATCTGGTGTACCGTTAGTGTTCTCGTCAGTAGTCTTCTGCAGTACGCATCTTCTGACTTATGTAAGTCCTGCTACATGGGCAGGTTATCTGACAGACCCAGTATTTCCGTCGTCTTTGACACTACTGAGCCTTTTTTGCTGTTGTTCAGAAGATCGTTTTCACTTGTTGTTTCTGGATAATGGGCCACAAAAAGAATAAATGCAATGGCTGCACCCGAGGAGGTTCCACTTCTGTTTCCAAGGTTCGTGTTGTGGGTCTAGGACGTAGAGCTCTCACTGTTTGCCACTCCTTGTGGCCGTTGTTCTGGAACACCGCCATCAGATGTTCAACTTCTTAGTTGGTACTTTCATTGTCAGTGAGGGTGCAAGCCCTATGTACCAATGTTTTGAGCACACTATTTCTCTGTACCAGGTAGTAGCAGCTGCCTGCATGTAAGTATAGATTGTTGTGCGTCTTCTGTCGGTACATGCTGTGTGTCCCATATGCCGTCCGCTCTTCTTGGTACCAGGATATCCAGAAAGGTGAGCACTATATCCGCTTCAACTTCCATGCTAAAGTTTATGTTCTTGTGAACGGTATTGAGATGTATGAGCAAGTCATTCAGCTTCTTTCTTCCAAGTGGCCATATGACGAAGGTGTCGTCTACATATCGGAAGAAACAGGAAGGTATCCATTGGGCTGATTCCAGGTTTCTCTTCTCGAAATGTTCCATGTACATGTTGGCGACAACTGATAAAAGTGGACGCCCCATGCTATTCCTTCCGTCTGCTCGTAGTAGCCACCGTCGAAAAGAAAGCGTGTCGACGTCAACACATGATTTGGAAGGCTGGTAGTCTCTACGTCAGATTTCTGACGAAGTAGTAATAAGGACTCTTACAAAGACTCAGTGGAACTGGTGCTTCTTCTCGTACCTTCTGAACAACCTCGTCTGGCAAGGCGGATTCTTTCAGAAGCACGATGGTCTTCCTCTCCACCCTATTGGTAGAAGCCTTCTAAAAGGCCGCACATTTTCTCATTTTAATGCTGGTGAGATAGGACCACAGTTGCGCTGCCTTTGTCGGCTGTTAAGGCAAGGGTATCTGGATTTCACTTAGTTCTCGTAAGGCTTCTCTTTTCCTGCTAGAGATTTTCAGTGTCATAGATCTTGTTCGCACGAGAGCACGACAGATTTAGAGACGTACTTTATCAACTGCTCCAGGTGGAAATCGTGCAGCAACCTTTTCCAATGAACTGATGATCTCTGTGATAGGTACGGAATTAGGAATGGGTTCAAAATTGAGTCCTGAGATTGATGCAAGGAGCATTAGAAGGTTGTCTCTCTGATATATGCTCGAATTTTGATGTTTGACCTCCGATGGCCTTCCTTTGTGCGGAATCCCCCAAACGTTTAGTTCTTCAGCGCACCTGTAGATGGCAACGTGGTCACTTGCCGAAATATTGTGCCCGTGGGTCACTGACATCCGGCCGTTCATCCTGAACTATTTCGTCAAGAGCTATCATGTTTTTGTGTGTCTATGACCACAATGTAAATGAAGTTGACATAACGTTTGTGTATTAACGCGAAATGTCCAGTGTGTCTCCAAGGAAGTTTGAACCACTCTTAGCCATGTAACAACGTCTAAGAACTGTGGTCGCAAAAAGATCCCAACTGACAGGGTTCGCCTTGTCAGTGACAGTCGGAATTGCTGCTGTCTGTGAATACGAGTCCAGCTCAACCAATCTCCAAGGAGAAGTGGACTGCAAGCTGTGGACATTCTGGAATCTGGTGTCTCGGTAAAGTCCTTTGCTCAGAGTGGCATAAATAGTTACATGTCTTCAATGGGCCAGCTGACTGAATACTAGTACTGTGGTCCGATGAGTCGCGATAATGCCTCTTTTCAAATTAAATAGTGTCTCGATTGCATCAACTGCCATGTACCAGGTGTAATTCAGACTAGAAGTGGTTTTCTGGTACTTTGGGGGTGTTTTCCGTACCATGACGTGGACTCCTCATTCAATTTACCATGATAACGAACCAAGATACTTAATTCAAATCGTTCAAATGGCTCTGAGCACTATGGGACTTAACTTCTGAGGTCATCCCCTAGAACTTAGAACTACTTAAACCTAACTAACCTAAGGACATCACACACATCCATGCCCGAGGTAGGATTCAAGCTGCAACCGTAGCGGTCGCGTGGTTCCAGACTGTAGCGTCTAGAACCGCTCGGCCACTTCGGCCGGCGATACTTAACTCAACATTCCGGGTGACCAAGTGTTGCCCTCCTTTTGCATCTTAGTGATGATTATTCTGTGGACACTACTATCTTCCAAGATGACAACACCCATCTTCACAGGACTCCATGCATACGTATGTGGTTTGACAAAAATACCATCGCACATCAACTGGCCCGCCAAATCACCCAATCGTAAATCATGGATAATGTCTGTGACAATTTCAAACTGCGAGTGAAATGTAGCAGTCAACATACGCACAATGTGGTAGCTTCATAGGATCAACATGAAACTCTTTACAGGCCTTCTTACAACCCATCTTCTTTTTCTGAACTGCGTCAACAGCTTTAGTCATTTTAGACGGACTGCACTTTCAGTTACCAACCTTTCTCGTTATTCTCTTGGAATCTCCAAATAGAATTTCAGGAGAATAAGAGTCATGCACCAACACTGGCAGACATCGCCAGTTATGCTCCGTACGTCACATTTATTTTCGTTCGGGGCAACTGCCAGTTCCTCTCTGCTCGCTGATCCCTTGCAACGTTCTGGCTTTGCAACCGTCCAGTATACAATAATACTGTCATCGTGTTACTTTTTTTCACTGTAGGGCGTATCATTCCATTTACAGTATACATTGGAGTGCAACAGAGTATTTCCAGTGCCCACTGATTGAATAAATATGGCCTCCGGCACCAACTGAATCACCCCTAAGAAGGTGACAGTTTGGGAAATATGTGCAAAAAAAAAAAAAAAAAAAAAAAACATGACTAATTTAAAGTAGAATGTTAATGTTATGTGTTACTTTTAAGTATCACCTTTCAGCAGTGCGGAAGCTTTTTGTCCGTTGCATGCAAGTTAATTTATAATCTCTCCCAAAATAGTTTGTAAAAGCGACTCATTTCATGTCATGCTAGTGTGATAACACGTGGCTTCTGTCTTTGGCAGTGTATCTACGGCTGCTACGTGCACTCGGCCATCCTGCCAACGTTCCACCGGCGCTGCTACTGGTTACTGCAAGTGAGTATTGCTCTGCGCGCTACCCGCAACATGCGACTATCTCGTTTCGCGGCTACAACCTCCAGCATGGACTTAGCGTACCACTCGGCAGAATAAAGCTGCGACTGAGTCGTATATAGTAATCGTCTGTCACTGTAACAGTCTTTAGTGGAATAATTTTATGCATGTTCCGCATGGTGCTGCCACAGCTGTTAATACTTTAACGTGTATGTAGAACAGCATATCAGCTTATGTTAAAATGTGTCGTAATTTCAACTATCGGTTAGTTTCAGTGAACGTCTTAGCTGACAGGTGCCTAAGAGTTACAGATTGCTGTGATGTACATGGAAAACAGTGCTGTTTTATGCCAGACCTAATGATAAAATACAAATAGCACTACAACAAATGATCAAGAGATTCGACGAAGTCGACCACTGTACATCTTACTTGCCCACAACCAAAAACGAAACAGCAATTCGTGTACGTATCATAAAATGCCCAGGTAAATGAACGTTTAAAGAATGGAGACATCTGGATCATTCCTTCACCATAATGTTGAACCGACAGGGATTTGCTTTTTAGTACGGACTTCATTGTCCCCAGAATTATCTGGATGGCATTATTCCGTTAAAGTACTTAATCTTCATGAGAACAGTCCATCGGAAATAGTATCTAATGTTGACGAAATAGGTAATCAGGGCCGTACGGAGGGCGTGGCGATATCCCTAGCGCCAAGGTCACGGGTACGGAGAGGTTACAAAATCTGCCCCGAAAAAAAAGAAACAGAAGACGGCTTACCAATGAACCGCGAGAGATAGGAGACTTCTACCGGTCGGTCGTCGTGTTCCTATCTTCTGCCTGCGAGAAGAAGGCTTTCCATCGGCCCGCGACTGTAAACGCTCGCTGTTGTCACACTGTCATTTCGTCCAAGTAGCGCCATGAAGGAACGACTACTCCCGAACAGACGTCTGTTGCTAACATTGTTTATGTGGCAACAGTTCGCTTGGTACACACAGATGCCGCCTCCACTTTGCACAACTCGCTCATGTCTAACAGTGGACTTCTTCCGCTACTCCACAGTATTATAGGTGGTAAGAGCAGTGACACTGCTTCACATTATGATATTTTGAGGGTTTTTGAGTGTGTGGGTTAAGAGATAATTGTACAAACGCCGAAATAGCTGTTGGGAGATAGTGGTAGGTTTGGTCGTCACGCGAGTGTTACGGAAATGCTTCAGGAACTCGGGTAGGAGTCTCTAGAGGAAAGGAGGCGTTCTTTTCGTGAGTCGCTACTGAGGAAATTTAGAGAACCAGCATTTGAGGCTGACTGCAGTACAATTTTACTGCCGCAAACTTACATTTCGCGGAAAGACCACAAAGATAAGATAAGAGAGATTAGGGCTCGTACAGAAGCATATAGGCAGTCATTTTTCCCTCGTTCTGTTTGGGACTGGAACAGGGAGAGAAGATGCTAGTTGTGGTACGAGGTACCCTCCGCCACGCAGCGTATGGTGGATTGCGGAGTATGTATGTAGATGTAGATGCAGATATATGACAGCAACATTGACTGCAGTATTTGTGAACGAATTTTCAGTAAATTAGATAAAAAAATAACTTAACGCTGAGCATGTATGAAAATTGACTCAAATTTAGTTACCTTATCGATAGAATACGTCACAGCATTTAAAATTGACTTCACTGGCGTAATAAATTAGTTAGCTTCGCTCAGTGCAAGAAAATGGAAAGTAAAATTACAATAAGAACACAAAGTTCCTGGAAAGATATATTTTCTTAGATTTGAACACAAAGTTCCTGGAAATAGGTATTTTCTCAGATATTCATTACAGTTCTTGTTCTTTTATTTCTAATTAGCAATTTTTTGTTTGTTAATAAACTCTGTTCTTCATTACATGTGTTACTAAAACCAACAGACAGTAGTTTGACAGAACAGTAAGGTGTAGAGTTCGTTTCATTTTCAGGTTTGTTAGAAAGTTTATACAACTTGTAATTTATTTGCTAAAATGATACATTTCATCGAGTCCTGCATGACGGAGTAAAAGGGCATAAAATGCGAAATAGGACGATCACAGCATAACTTGATAGACTGCACGCACCGCAATGTTTGACTCCAAAGTCGCTGAAAGTGGCTTCATGGCTGCACGACTACAACCAGCACCTTTGAGGCATACCGGGAGTAACAAAGAATAGTATAAGAGCAAGTTTGTTCCAGTGAGTGCTAAGGTGTGACACCTTTTGATGCTCCCAGAATGAGACTTTCACTCTGCAGCGGAGTGTGCGCTGATATGAAACTTTCTGGCAGATTAAAACTGCCGGCCGAAGTGGCAGTGCGGTTAAAGGCGCTGCAGTCTGGAACCGCAAGACCGCTACGGTCGCAGGTTCGAATCCTGCCTCGGGCATGGATGTTTGTGATGTCCTTAGGTTAGTTAGGTTTAACTAGTTCTAAGTTCTAGGGGACTAATGACCTCAGCAGTTGAGTCCCATAGTGCTCAGAGCCATTTTTTAGATTAAAACTGTGTGCCGAACCGAGACTCGGAACTCGGGACCTTTGTCTTTCGCAGGCAAGTTTTCTACCATCTGAGCTACCCAAGCACGACTCACGCTCCGTACTTACACAGCTATAATTCCTCCAGTACCTCGTCTCCTGCCTTCCAAACTTCACAGAAGCTCTCCTGCGAACCTTGCAGAACTAGCACTCCTGGAAGGTAGGAGACGAGGTACTGGCGGAATTAAAGCTGTCAGGACGGGGCGTGAGTCGTGCTTGGGTATCTCAGATGGTGGAGCACTTGCCCCGAAAGGCAAAGGTCCCGGGTTCAAGTCTCGATCCGTAACACAGTTTTATTCTGCGAGGAAGTTTCGCCTTTTGATGCTGTTTGTGGTGTGAGGTTTAAAGAACTAGGTCAGGAATTAAAAGATTAGTGCACATTGTGAGGAAGTCAGCGTCTCAGATGTTCAAATGGTTCAGAGCACTATGGGACTTAATATCTGAGGTCATCAGTCCCCTAGAATTTAGAACTACTTAAACCTAACTAACCTAAGGACATCACACACATCCATGCCCGAGGCAGGATTCGAACCTGCGACTGTACCCGTCTCAGATGTAATGTCACATCATTTTCTGCAAGTGCACATGTCAGAGGACAGCTGATGCAATTGGAAACAGCGCATAGGATTCCGTAATTATGCAACTTATTAATAAAACATGTGCTGCGACAGTTGATATGTTGACTGATTCGCATAATCGGGTGCCTCGTTTGACGTTTAAGCACAGTACGTAAACACAGATTGTTATCTTGTGAATAATGTTTTATTTCGAATTAAATTCCGGACGTTAAGAAGACAGGAGTAAATGGTATGAAAGAAAAAGAAGAGAGGATGACTGGAACATTCACCGGACATGCTAAATATTTGCAACCAGTTTGCAAATATTATAATAGCTTTGGAAAATCACGAAAGGCTTCCTTGTGCTACCACTATACAAATACAACACAAAGCCAGATTTTTGACTAAGATAGATTCTTCTTATATAATACCCCGACCATAGCAGCAACAATAAATACTGCAAAATTCGTTGTACGGTAGAGAAGAAAAGTGGCCTCTCGTCATCTTTGAAACAAGACATCAGCGTACGATGGAAAAGCATGTGGACTGTGCTGGAGTCTTCATACGCTCAGTATAACGTAGTTGCTGCTTTGCTGACGGAAAAAAATGCAGCTTACGGATCTGTGATGAGCTTGCAGGACGAATTAGCCATTAGCCACACGGGGTAGCCGCTCGGTCTGTGGGCGCCTTGCCACGGTTCGCGCGGCTCCCCCCGTCGGAGGTTCGAGTTCTCCCTCGGGCATGGGTGTGTGTGTTGTCCTTAGCGTAAGTTAGATAAAGTAGTGGGTAAGCCTAGGGACCGGTGGCCTCAGCAGTTTGGTCCCATAAGAACTTACCACAAATTTCCAGTTTCCTGAAACCATTTAAAAGGGCCACAGATGAATTAAAATGCGAAAGAGGAGCTACAGTCCAGTTACTTTTTCTTTGGTTTTACGAACTTCAACAAATCTGCAGCGTCGATGACAATGAGTGTGAGGTGAATTTAATCACTGCAGTTGCAACTACTGTTTTATTATGGGACGAGGATAGGATAGATTTCTAATTAACTAGTGTCATTGATGTGTAGTAACAGATTTGAATTTTTAGCACTAGCTACGAGGGATTAAAACTCGAGCTCTGATTATTCTGCGTGAGAAGGTTCCAATTACCCCCAAACATGAAACTACTACGTTCTTTTGGCAGTCTTTCCGTGATAACAATGTGCTTGGCATAAATGACAAGCAGGAAATTGTTAACTGTGTGCAAAAATTACGTGCAAGTTATTCACGTGCAACATTTAACCTTAATCGTCATTATTTTTGTATAGTTATTGCGTAGTTTCATACAGCTAAATGTGATTATTAAAATTCGATTTCGTCACCTAAAACACATTTTTACCGGGTACGTTTCATGTTTTCCACATCAGTTCTGTATTAATTCTCTGTCTTTTGTTTATTAACGTAGAGGCTTCAAGTGCAATATCATCACCATCGAGAAAGAAAGATCGTGTCAAGCACTGAAAGAAAACAAATCCTACGCAGCCGATTAAGTAGATCTCTACATGTAATGCATCCCAGTGACGATCATGATATTTTATGGTGATGGAAAAGATCTGAAAAGTATCTACCAAGACTAGATGGAGTTGCAAGACGTATCTTACAAATCTTAGCAACAAGCGCACCAAGTGCACAATGCTTTAGGAAAGCTGGCACGTTAGTAACAAATCGCCGCAGCTAATTAATTCCAGAACGTGAGAGTTACCTACTGCTGATCAAGGGTAACTATAAATTCTTTTCTCTTGCAAAAAAAAGAAAGTGTAAAGTTACAACTGTAGATATATAATATCATCCGATTAAAAAAATCGTAACTATAATATTATTTTAGATATGTGCGTGAACAACTTACTGTCGGAAAGAGCAAACTCTCGAGTTTTACATGGTTCCCGCTAGTTAGCATCAGTGCGTATCCACTTCAGTTTGAGTAAAAATGGTGTCAGGACAACAGAAAGCGTTTTGTGTTCTAGGTTTTGCGCAGTGCGGGTCAGTAATAACTGTTCAGCGTGACTTCGTACTCGGCATGGTGTGAATCCTCTTACAGCACAGAGCAGTAGACTGTGGCATGAACAAATCCGAGAAACAGATTGTTTGTGTAAAAGCAAATCGCCGGGCCGTTCCCGATTGTCTGACACAGACGTCGAACGCATCCGCCATAGTTTCACAAGCAGTCCGTAGAAATCCGTTCGCCGTGCACCTAGACAGCTCAACATGCCCCCGATGTCCGTCTTGCGTGTAATGTATCGACGTTTACACATGAACGCATACAATATTCAGCTATTGCAAGCTCTTCGTGAAGGTGACAAACAACAACGTGTGGAGTTCTGTAATTTCGTTCTTAGCGAGATGGAGGATGACAGTTTTCTTCCACGCTTAGTGTTTAGTGACGAGGGAACATTCCATTTAAATAGAAAGGTGAACCGTCACAATGTGAGAATATGGGGTACAGAACAACCATATGACGCTGTACAACATGAGGGGGATTTCCAAAATTTAATGTGTTTTGTGCAGTTTCTCGGGAAAAGGTGTGCGGTTCGTTTTCTTCGCTGAGAACACTGTTACAGGAAGCACATCTCTCGATATGCTTGAGAACTTTCTTTTTCCACAGTTGGAAACTGATTCGAACGACTTCATTTTCTAACGGGATGGGGCACCGCCACACTTGCATCTGGAAGTGCGGGAATTTTTAAATTCAAGGATTACTGCACGATGGATCAATCCCACTGGGCCAAATGATTCAGCCTTACATTACTGGCCTCCAAGGTTACCAGACCTGACTGGATGTGATTAATTCTTTCGGGGGTTTATAAAAGACTCTATGTGCTTCCGTTATCGACAACAGTGAATGAACTGAGACATCGCATAACAGCAGGTGTCGAAGTTGCAACTCAGTACAGGCTCGCTGCAGTGTGGCAACAATTTGAATACTGCATTGACATATGCTGTGCGTCTCAAGGGGGGAGGGGGGCATATTGAACACCTATGAAAACGTATGAAAAAAGACTTTTTGAGTTTCCCGTTCATCCAAAAACAAAATTCATTGTATATGTTTGTTATTTTCAGAAATATAGACGTGCCAAATCGGATGGTTCTTTTTGACACACCCTGTATGATGTTCTCGAACAAAGACAGTCGGCCGGCCGGTGTGGCCGTGCGGTTCTAGGCGCTTCAGTCTGGAACCGCGTGACCGCTACTGTCGCAGGTTCGAATCCTGCGTCGGGCATGGATGTGTGTGATGTTCTTAGGTTAGTTAGGTTTAAGTAGTTCTAAGTTCAAGGGGACTGATGACCACAGATGTTAAGTCCCATCGTGCTCAGAGCCATTTGAACCAAAGACAGTCGTCTCCCGAATTTCAGGGCTGTAGTTTCTTATTATCGACTGGCAAATAAAGCTTCTGTTTGGAAGTGAATAGTATTTTTTCTGTGATTGTACTGAAATGTCACATGATTTCCCACGTTCCATGTGAAGTTAACTGTTTCACGTAACCTTTTTGGGAACGTTACATTGGTGTTGAGGAGAGAGAGAGAGAGAGAGAGAGAGAGAGAGGGGGGGGGGGGATCGTTGTATTTTTTTACAGTGCATTAAGGCGAGGTGAGAAATCAGCGAGATCTGTTTTTTTCGGTTATTCGTATGTGTGGAGTCCGGACAGCAGAAATGGAGCCAGTACGTGACAGAGCAGAGTTAGGCGGGGCCAGCCACTAGCGGCTCGTTCCTTCGCACAGCAGGCAAGTCGTGACCGGTCAAAGAGCGTCGCTGCACTCTAAATTTAATTTGTTGTGTGCAGTTTTTCCGTCAGTATAGTTCATTTAACTAACAGTTTCGAGTAGTGCTTCATTTTCATTAAACTTCCTTAGAAGGCTATAAAACTTGCTAAATCCAAGTATAAAATGTTCCAGGAAGGTCATTTTGAAGGATGAGGAGGAGGTTGGAGGGGGGGGGGGGGGGGGGCGACGCAGCTTTCACAGGTCTGGCAGAAGCGCAGGACTGCCTCAGTAAGTAATACATAATGTTGTGTAAATGATTATCAGCAGAATTCCATACACATCAGATCTTTGGAGATTGGTATACCATTGTCAATAACTACGCTGACCTCCCTCATCTATGTCGGCGATTGCTGCGCAAACAAGTTCTCCACGTACGCGTACACCACCATTACTCTACCACGCAAACATAGGGGCTACACTCGTCTGGTGTGAGACGTTCCCTGGGGGGTCCACCGGGGGCCGAACCGCACAATAACCCTGGGTTAGGTGTGGGGCGGCGGAGGGGTGAAGTGGACTGCGGTCGTCGTCGTGGGGTTGTGGACCACTGCGGCTGCGGCGGGGACGGAGCCTCTCCGTCGTTTGTAGGTCCCCGGTTAACATAACATAACCTACTTCATACACATTTTGTCACCGACATGAAATAAAGTAATTTTTGTTTTACTCGATTTCCGGCGCCTCTGCCATTCTTGTACCTTTTCGGTCTGTCATCTTACCTGACGAACAAGGCCAGCTATTGGAATTGCCTGGTTGCAAACACTATCTATCTAATTTTAACAAGTACAGACTCGTGAGAGAGCGGTCATATAGTTACAAATTTTCTTTACGCCTCATCTTTAATACGATAGCTGTAAATATCGTTCTAATCGGAACAAAGATTACTGTGTTAAAGTTTTTGGTGAAGACAACAGGAAAGTAACACAAAAAGTCGTTTAGTCGACCAATATACGGACGTACGTCGGCTGAGCTTAAGTATTGTGTTGGCAATATTCTTTCATATAGGAGCGGTAGTCCACCAAGCGATACAGGAGAACGCCTGTGAAGTTAAGTGTGAGAGCAGAATTGAAGCTTTTATATTGTGACAGGGGTAGCTCAGCCACGAGTAATGTACATGAACAAATAAATAGATTCTGCAGAGGAACAGTGATTCTAGACGTCGCCCAAAATAAAACAGAATCCTGCATAACAAGTAGAAGGCAGTATAACAGGATTTCCATTTTGAAGGCAGAAGTGCGAATGTGGTACAATGTACAGAATTATTTACAAATTGAAATTCTCTGTTATTGAGCTGTGTGATGTGTCCTCATACTGAAGAGTGTTGAAACACACTTCTACAGCACAACTGTTTATTACAGTAACTAAATAAAATACGCTCCTGAGAGAGACTATCTCCACAACTTCGTTACTGAAAACTGTATGTCCTGGACAGTGTCTCGAGGAGCAGCGAAGAGAGTTCGACGCGGTCATACGAGGCGAGGAGCTCATAGGCAGTCACTGGTAACCACGGCGAAGCGGTGTCTCCCGAGCGGCTGTTAGAAGCGCAGCGGCGTATATGGCTTACGGCGGAGACGGCACGACAACTCGGCGGGCAGCGGTCCCGAGCGGTTTTTGATCTGTTAGAGACTGGGACGTGTCTACGCTATTTGACGAGCCGGGTTCTTGGCTCGAGATGTGCAGTATGGACAGAATTGTCATTCGTGAAGTTCCTAAGGGGGAGTGAATATATTACCTGGCTTCTTGGTTCGTCCTTGCTAGTGGATCCCTGTAGACGAAGTAAACACACTCTGGTGGGGGATTAGTGAAACTTAACCCCACAGCAGATCACGCCAACGCGTGGTTGGCCTGTGGCTGCTTCCTATGCTCGGAGCGAGGATGGCCTACGCTGCTTCCAATGCTTTTTTTGTGGCAGTTTACTAATACACAACATCACCGGTTCGGATCCAGTCCAACTTTCTCGGTGGACAAGTGAGAGGAGACTCAAAGCAACCGCTGAATAACATCCGAGCATAGCACGTTGAAGTTCAAATGGTTCAAATGGCTCTGAGCACTATGGGACTTATCTGAGGTCATCAGTCCCCTAGAACTTAGAACTACTTAAACCTAACTAACCTAAGGACATCACACACATCCATGCCCGAGGCAGGATTCGAACCTGCGACCGTAGCGGTCGCGCAGCTCCAGACTGAAGCTCCTAGAACCGCTCGGTCGCTCCGGCCGGCGCACATTGAAGGTGGGGCGGTGGGACTTTAAGTTCCGTGCCACCCTCCTACGGTGGAAGTGCTTCCTATGCGCGGAGCGAGGACTTATTTAGCAGCCTGCGGAAGGATACGGCGAGGTATCACGTGAGCACGTGATTGCAGGGACAGAAAATAGTGCCTTGCCTATCGCAGCGCTGCGTGCTGCGACTGATACGCCACGCAGTGGCGAAGCTGGCGATTCTGGACGCTGTGGTAGCTGGTGGCGGCTCAACTGTATGCGACGACTCGCCTCGTCTGTCTACTAACAACCTCGTAGGTGAAACAGGGGCCGCACGTCGCCCGCTAAACATAGACTGAAGTTTCGTGGTCCAACTACGCAGAAGGCAACCTACATGCACCATAATGCGATTGTATGAATATATCTGCATTTGTTAAATACTGTTTTATAACTTTAAACGTCGGTGAGAGCACTGTACACGAAGGACAAAAGAGCAGGTCCATGTGTCAGTCAAGCAGACACTTTAAATTAGTAAGAAAACTCCACGAGAGCGCACAGTATGCGGCAACGAAATAGGTACACAGCACGTGTCGAACAGGTAATCGATTTCGATGTGTATACACGTAAACAAGTTCAGCTATATTACTCCTCAAGAACTGTAACGGGGCTTGCGGGGAGAGCGGATATGGTTTGCTGCGGGGAGAGATGGTTGTTCGGGGAGGGGGGGGGGGGAGGGGTGTAACAACCCTACCCTCCATGTACTGTAATTATACAGTACAGGCTAACATAAACGTGTATTTTGAGCTTCTGCGGGATCCTGATAACCGGCTTCCTTTTCCGGAAAGCAGTGATTGTAACCACCGCCATGGACCAGCTAATTCGCTGTACAGTTGGCAAAGAAAATGCGCAAATCGGTACGCCACGAAGTCTCCCAAGTGCTAGCGATCAGATATGTGAAGTCCGTGTGCCAAGTTACTGTTGTCATTGAGTACATACACGAGGCTTATTTTTTTGTTTCGGGCATATCGTCCAAAAATTAAAATAAGGATGTTTCTCACTAAGGTTTGTGGGACGTTCCGTTAGTTGCAAAGTAAATATTACTTTAATTAAAATCCGTTCCTATATAATCTCAATTATGACTTCTTATGCCGCGCCACCAAATCGTGTTTTATTTCGCTAAAAAGTCCCTTAATCTGCCGTCATTGCATGTAGAAAATTGAAAAAAAAAAAGAAAAAACCAGTACCCATTGTGCTGCCTAGTGAAAGATTCATTCTCAAATTAATAAACTTGTGGTTGAATTCAGACGTGGTCACACATGCCAGACCGGCAGCTATAGAATAAAACAGCAAGAAATTGCACAATGTGCATGTGGTTCCAATATACTGTCCCAGTAGGTACTACCACAATAACCAGTCATATTAATGTGAGCACCTGTCAGGATCCTTAACATCAAATTTGCAGCGCGAGACGTCTAAGAAGAGAGTGAGTGACGTCCTGGAAGCTACTGACAGAGATGTGGAGCCATATTTACTCCAGCACCGTGGCCAGCTGCGCCAGGTTTCTCGGTCGAGGATTCGTGGCGCGAGCGGCCCAGTCGATATGGTCCCACAGAGTCTCGATTGGGTTTAAATCTGTGGTGTTTGGTAGCCAGGGGAGTACCGTGAACTCATCCTGGTCCTCTTCGAATCACGCTCGTACACTGCAAGATGGATGGCAAGTTGCGTTGTGCTGCTGATAGATGCCATCGTGCCGAGGAAAAACGGGCTTCATGTAGGCGTGGACATGGCCCCAAAGGTAGATGCATACTTGTGTTCAGTCACTGTGCCTTCCAGACTGACAAGATAACGCAGGGAATGCCACGAAAACATTTCCTATACCATAAAGCTCCTTCATCGGGCCTCGATCCTTCCGACGATTGTTGCAGGGTGTCTGCTTTCAGACGCTTCACGCCGATGGAACATAAAACGTGATTCATCCGAAAGGATCGCCTATCGCCGCTCAGTGGAAGTCCAGTTGTGGTATTGGCGTGCATACTTCAGTCTTTAAGCCAAGCGCCTGCTACGGAGGCACATAGGCAGCAACAGTCGCTGAACGGTCGTTGAAGAAAGATTGTTGGTGGTCCCTTGGTCCATCTGCGGCGCCAGTTGCTCAGCAGTCGCACGTCTATTCGTCCGTACGCATCTCCGCAATCGTTGAGCCCTGCCGTCAATCGCCATCGCCCGTTCCCTCGGCGTCGGTTTTGGGTAGTGCCATTTCGCCATGCACGGTGTACTTCAACCACGGCGACACGCGAACAGTTTACGAACTTAGCCGTTTCGGAAATGCTTCCATCCTTGCCCCAAAAGCCATTGATCATGCTCTTTTGGACATCAGATAATTCACTCCGTTTGCACATTACGACAACTGCACTGTTTTACGCATCCGTCTGACATACTTTATCTACCCTCCACTGCTAGTGATGGCTCCTGCTGTCTGTGAGTGGTTACTGCACGGTCTGTCGAACATAGCCGGTTGAAATATTAATGTAAGGGGAGCGTCTATATCCATTAGAAGTATTGAATATAGTTGGGATTCTTCGACCTTGAGTATCATTCACAGTGCAGAAAGTCTCTCTTTATGTCTCATGCCAGAGAACGATTTTTTCCACTTTTCGTTGTCCAAAACAGGTAGTAGATCGACTTGTTTTAGTCCGGGTGATAAGAGAATGGTTCAGATGGTTCAAATGGCTCTGAGCACTATGGGACTTAACATGTATGGTCATCAGTCCCCTAGAACTTAGAACTACTTAAACCTAACTAACCTAAGGACAGCACACAACACCCAGCCATCACGAGGCAGAGAAAATCCCTGACCCCGCCGGGAATCGAACTCGGGAACCCGGGCGTGGGAAGCGAGAACGCTACCGCACGACCACGAGATGCGGGCGATTAAAGAATCACGGTCCTTTTCAGCCAGTACCAGGAAAGCTGGTACTGGAACAGGAGTCCACAGCTGGAAATGGAAATAAGTGGGAGAGGCTTATCAGTGCCGGTATTTAACTGACAACCAAAGAAACTCCCCAAAAACCTTTGCCAAGGAGAACGATTTAAGTGAGTTGTCGTTTTAAGATTTTGCCCTGTTCTACGAAACTGCGAGAAAATGTCATGCAAGAAAATCTTCGCGAAAAACTATTTAGATAGAAATATCACACTTGTGTGTCTAGTCTGTTGAGGGCATTCAAGTAAATAAGTCCGAGGACTATTCGTTTGTTAAGGTCCGATCGGTCGCGGAATGCAAACCACAGAGAAAATCCGATGAAACTTGGCACAGATGTGTTGGGCAGTGTCTCTAGTATGCCTATCGGTCGCGTCACGTTGCTTTTTTGCATAGGGAACGCGTAAAGACGCCTCGAGCAATAGTATCTCCCGCCATGTATGGGTGCCTGCCGAGAAATTTCACCTGATTTCATGCAACCCTAGATAACACACCGTTCATGCAGTTCTTTCTTCGTGACAGATGAGGACGCACCTACAGCGTTTTCGATGAGAAGTGTTCGATTACCAGCCATACAGCCCCGACCATGCTCCCTCTGAATTTTGTCTCTGCTCACATGAACGCCGGGAATGAAGACAATATTTTGGCAGGAACAACGAGCGCAGACGAGTGTAGAGAATTGGCGAAAAGCAAAGGCGGCTGCCTTCTGTGACGAGGATTTTGAAAATTTGGTACAACGCTACGACAAATTTCTAAGTCGGAACAGCGACTACGTAAAGTAGCTGGAAGAGGTAGCTAACCATCGTGAATAAACCGTTTTGATTTTCACAGTGGTTTCCATTTCGTGACCCATTGGACCGTAATAAATGATTAGCCATCGTGCAATTTTGTCATATGATGATGTGATGGAGACCGTGGCTGTTGTTTGAAGACAAATGTTGATGTTGTTAGGACAGCAACCAGCCACAAATTTACTTTCAGTTCCTTTATTCAGAGGGTACAGTTACCGGTTTCGAATCGTTGTGATTCATCCTCATACGGTTTACACGCTTTCTTTATGACATGTTGTGTGTTTTTTACAGATTAATTGCCCTAAAATATAAATAATACATAATTGTAAACATGCCATACACAGATTGTTGAGTTACAGATTTTCGTTGCATGTGACTTACGTGAAACGTCGGTTTGGAGTGTTTGTTTTCATAACATTCGTCCAACAGATGTGAATACATTCCCACTGCATTCTTATTGTTGCACACGTAAATTGTTCTCACTGAACACTTTAGATTTGTCACTGAGAAGATTTCTACCACGCACCACATGTTTTGATACATACAAAGAGCTTACAAACATATGAGTCTCAAAGGTGCTGTGATATATCGTAACATTTGACGATGATGTCCTATATTTGGAAAGGATCATATATTCATTTACGCAACTGTAATGCCTTTTACACTAGTACAGAGACATTGTATTTTGAGTTGATATTGTTAAATTAATTATAAAGTTTTTTAATTGTTAATTTTATATATATATATATATATATATATAATTGGTGTTTTGCCCTTAAAGAGCGCATTTGGACTAAACTACATGGCGAGTTCCTTTTGCTGCCTTCCTTGCTGCCCAAACTTCCCTCATTCGCTCGCTGTGTTTCTGTTTCCGGTCCTCTGTCCATGCTTCATCTTGATTGCCTTTTTGGTTGCCCATATTTCTTTCATCTTCTGGCTGTGATCTCGCTTGCGTTCTTCGGTCCATTTTATGCCTGTTCGTTTGTCACATTGTATCTCATGTAGTTTACTTTTCTTAATGATGTTTCTGAATTTTATTCTGTCGTTTATTGTGTCTGCTGTTATGTTGAGTTGGTTCAGGTCGTTTTCTACCTCTGCCACCCATTTGTTGTTTCTAGTATTTACCCAGTCAAAGATCTGTTTGGTCAGCCTGTGTGATGGCATTATATATATATATATATATTACTGTATAGGTAAAATAGTATATTATTTAATTACATTTAGCATCATGAGCATTATAGTAACATATAAATTTGCTACTTGATCTTCAGATAGGCGTACTAATATTATTTGCTTTGGAGGTTGGAAAATAATTTTTGGAAATTTTTCAGGAAAGGGGTGTTAGCTAACACTGTTTGTTCATTAAGGATATAGTCAGGGGTGCTGTTTTTGTGTGTGTGTATTTCTATTTCTTCTAATATACTCATAGTGGCTCCTTTTTCTGCTAGATGTAGCCATCGTACTTGTGCGTACGATCTGGCAAGGACCCGGCTGCTAAGCCCGCTGAGTGCTTGACTGGCAAAGCCAAGCATTTGCAGCGTTTTCTAGAGATCGCAGCTGAGACTGCTGCGAGAGTTCGGTGCCGTGGGTCTATCAGCGCGGCGCGGCGCGGCAGCCTGTTCACCCAGTGATTTGTCTGCGCTGTCGGCCGGCTGGGCGTGGCGCCGTGTTGTACAGAGAGTGCCGCAGGGAGGCGCTGTTGCCGGTGATTGAGCTGTATCCGCCGTGATTTATATACGTCGCGCGCGCCCGCGGCCGCGCCCTCCACCCCCGCGTCAGGCTAATAAAAAAGAAGCGACAATGTGAAGTTTATCGTAATGGCATTTTCTTCCTTTTTTTTAGCGGCCGCGTGATTGTCGTCGAGCGGTGTACCCCGGAGTGCCGTAAGAGTCAGATGGGCAAGGCCCCGCCACTCCGATTGTTCCTATATATACATCGAGTGGCCAACACCATGCAAAATTCAGTCGCAATTTCGCCGCCCCGTCGCCAGTCAACCAACTCAGCTGCCAGCCAGTGACGCTAGGCCAGCCACTGCTGCTCCGCATTCTCGGATGATGCCTCGAAGTTCACTAACTGACTGTTTCATAGTGCTTCTTCAAACTAATCCTAATATGCTCTAGTTCAGCCAACAAAGGAAAATTAGTTGAATAATTCGTGTTGTCGCGAACGTTTGTACTGTGATAGGGGGGAGTGTCATGAGCAACACACTAAAAACCCTTTCCGTTGGGGCGTGAGCGTGGGGGAGGAGGAAAGAGGGGCGTGAAATGGTCACTTTGTTGCTTTTTCGTGAATATCTCGATAATCGCGGCATCTCGTGAAAATGTTTTCTAGTACACAGTAAAACGACATTAAATTTCATACATAAAAGGTCTTATTCCATTTTTCTCTACGACTGATAGTTTCCGCTTTACAGAGGATGTAACAAACGCAGACTGTTAAAGTGTTTTACGGCTATGAAATTGATGTTTATTGTTATACTAAGCGGGTTAAGACAAAGATTAAATGTATCACTTATATACGGTGGTCAGGAACAGTCTGAAAAGCTTGTAAGGCTGTTTCAGGGTAGATTGTGCTGCCAAATAATTGTTGAGAAAAACATTTCGATACGTTGCGCTTTTTCCAAGTTAATTAGCACTGTGCTTACCCAATCAGGTCACCAAAGCGGATCCCCCCTCCCCTCCTCGAGACGGCGTGGCCAAAAGTGTGCTTCATTTGATTTCCTAAAATTGAAGAAGAGAGCGATACAAAAATCGATCACGCTATAATCTTGGCAATGGGAACAACAGACGCTAATTGTACCTGTTGCGCTGCTTTAATTTTCGCGCACAATGGCCTGATTGGCTAACGTCAACTCTAATTAACACGGAAACGACGCAACGTATCGAATTTTTTCTTAAGTCATTTCTAAGCACAACCTACCCTGCAACATCCTTACACGCTCTTCAGACTGTTTATGTGCAGTAAAACCATGTTAAGGGATACATTGTGTTCTGGGGGTATAACAGGGTGGAAATGGGAGACTGGATGTTAGAAACGTGAGGGAAGGTAGCTTGACGGATTGTGGACATGCACTCCCCACGTTTATAGGTCGGCAAAATGAAGAGCGAGCAGACAGTTCCCCATTCTCTCTACAGTACTACCTCACAAAAGGCAACTGCATGGTGTTTCACAAAGTTGTACGTCTCTTCCGCAGCTCGTCTTATGATTCAGTGGCGACGCAGTGTGCAGACATGCCCGGAAGTAGGAGGGCTATTCGAAAAGCAAGTTCCGATTGGTCCCGAAATGGAAACCACTGGTGAAAATCAGAACTGTTTTATTTGCAGTAGTTAGCTACACCTTACAGTTACATCTCTACATAGTCACCGCTCTGACTTAGACATTTGTCGTAGCGTTGTACCTAATTTCCAATGCCCTCGTCATAGAAGGCAGCCGCCAGAGCATTTCGAGTTCTCTACGCTCGTCTACAGTGCCAAAATGTTGTCTTCGTAGCCAGTGGTTCATTGAGCAGAGATGAGACTTAGGAGGAGACAACTATGGACTGTCTAGTGGGTGACCAAACGCTTCCCATCGAAAATGCCACAGGAGAATCTTCATTGCCCCTGCAGAGTGCGGCCGAGAATTGTCATGAAGAACGAAACGCAAGACAGTTGCGTTATGTGGGCTGCACGATAGTAGGCGAAGTCTCTTACAAGGACCTCATGCTTGGCGGGAGACACTATTTTTTGGGTATCTTTACGTGCTTACTGCGCTCAGAACTGAAAAAATCGACGTGCTGCGATTGACGGGCATACTAGAGACACTACCCAGCACATATGTGCAAAACTTCACAGATTTTCACAGTGGTTTCCATTTCGCGACCAATCTGATCTTACTTTCCGAATAGCCCTCGTATTTATTTTTCATAAAGTGCTTTAACACTACATGGGATACAGATATTAATGTTTGATAATACAAACGAAAGAAAAGCACATAGTCAGATTCTATGTAAATCTGTGCTCATTATTCTACAACGCTAGAGGGAAATTGATTCTTAGTCATCCTGTACGTCAGCTGTAGCATTTTTCCGGAAAAGCAACTTCCCCACAACGGATGCTGCACGCTTTCCAGTCTACAGACAGGCTATACCTTGCCCTCATTTCCCGTCCAGTTCTTTCATGTGATAAGACAAAAAACTTCCTGAGCTTGAATTTATGTAGCAGGGTATTTATTTGCTGTTGTTAAATTAGCTATTGTGTAAAAAAGCCCAACAGCTGGAGCTGTCAATTATGTACTACACTGAAGAGCCTGCCCAAAGTGTAACGAGCTGTCAATATGTATTTGACAATGTGGATTTTGTTGTCTCTACTGTCAGTGGCTGGAATGCTTCCTCAAATCCATCATCCCAGTCTCAGCTCCCCCATATCTGAAGAGGCTCGGAGGCCTAAATTTGCTCCCTTTGTATCAGAAGTGGGTCTCCTAGTTGTTATAGAACTTCAAGATATATCAGCACAAGTCGAGCAATACTTTACAGCAGA
The DNA here is from genome assembly GCF_021461395.2 of Schistocerca americana. NCBI lineage: Eukaryota > Metazoa > Arthropoda > Insecta > Orthoptera > Acrididae > Schistocerca > Schistocerca americana. The sequence continues at coordinate 724,105,775 of NC_060121.1, forward strand.
TTCTAGACTTGGACGTAATCAGTCCCATTCCATTAGACATATTCACATTATCTTGGAAGATATGCTGTGGATGTTTGATAAGTGGCTCCACTCAGTGCAGCCGCTCTACAACTGCCAGCAGTTCCTGGATGGAAGAGCTTTATGCAGTTTACCAGTAACACAGTTAATAGTGAGAGAAATTAGTAGCTTTCTGGTCATCATTTAGGTAAGCACTAAGCGATCACAACGCGGTTACTCGGCTTCACAATGTGCTGTCAACGACAAACTGTAGCAAGATGCCACATTCACCAGTCCACTCCTTTTCCCACCAACAGTACGTAGGCCACTAATGTCGTCACACTTACAAATTAAGCACTTCACAGCTAGTGTTTATAGGAATGTTCAGGGTGGGGCAACAAATAAACACAGCAAAGGAAAGGAAATACAGTGCTAACCTGGCTACAGCAGATGTTGAAAGTGACCACCATTCATCTCTTGGAACTTTTTGGGCCTGGTCAGCAAATTGATGAAGGCGATCAAAGCTGGACTGCTGGAATTGCTGCATTCTCATCCGAAATGTTCTTCTACAGATCTTGAAGACAGTGAGGGTTGTTGAGATACACCTTAGCCGACCGTGGTGGGCGAGCCGTTCTAGGCGCTACAGTCTGGAACCGCGCGACCGCTACGGCCGCTGGTGTTCGAATCCTGCCTCGGGCATGGATGTGTGTGATGTCCTTAGGTTAGTTAGGTTTAAGTAGTTCTAAGTTCTAGGGGACTGATGACCTTAGAAGTTAAGTCCCATAGTGCTCAGAGCCATTTGAACCATTTGATACACCTTAGACTCGAGGACTCCCCATATAAAGTAATCGCACACTTACAGATCAGGTGACGTGGGTGGCGAGCAAGGGCCGCAACCAGACAAACCTCTGCCAACAACTCTGTCAGCCGTGAAGACAGTGCAAATGTGCTCCAAGAATCGGCTGACAGTTGCTCCTTCCTCTTGGGGTATAGTTATATGCATACACTCACGTCCAATCGTATTCACTCATGCGGGCCACTTTTATTTGCCTCAGCATGTATCTGACATAAAAGCTCACTTAATAACATCAAATAAGTACTCACTCAAGAAACTGAAAATAAATCCACTATGTGGTTGGTTAGTTGATTTGGGGGAGGGGAACAAACAGCGAGGTCATCGCTTCCATCGGAGTAGGGAAGGATGGTGACGGAAATGGGTCGTGCCCTTTCAAAGGAACCATCCCCTCATTTGCCTGAAGCGATTTAGGGAAACCGTGAAAAACCTAAATCAGGATGATCGGACGAGGGTTTGAACCGTCGTCCTCTCGAATTTGAGTCCAGTGTGCTAACCACAGCGCCACCTCGCTCGGTTCCACAATATAAACAGAAGAAAACTGGACAGGAAATGCTGAGGAGACACGATCTGTCTGTAAACTGAAAAGTGAGCAGCGCTCATTGTGGTGGAACTCGCCTTTCCCGGAAGAGCACTACAACATTACTACCGTACAGGATGAGTAAGAATCAGTTTTCCGTGTAGTGGTGTTTAACTGTATGCAGCAATTTCCTTAGCATCTGTCCATATACTTTTCTTGCGTTTGTGTAAAGGGAGATCAAAAAATTTCCATATGAGGGCGTTGTTGCATTGTTTACGCAACGTACCGGGACTACGATGTAGGTTCAAAATGGTTCAAATGGCTCTGAGCACTATGGGACTCAACTGCTGAGGTCATTAGTCCCCTAGAACTTAGAACTAGTTAAACCTAACTAACCTAAGGACATCACAAACATCCATGCCCGAGGCAGGATTCGAACCTGCGACCGGAGCGGTCTTGCGGTTCCGGACTGCAGCGCCTTTAACCGCACGGCCACTTCGGCCGGCTACGATGTAGGTATTCAGGGTATTTATACGAGGGCTGTTTGAAGAGTTCTCGGAATCTCCACGAGAGGTGAGCGCTAGCGCAACGAGTTGTCCACGTGATATTCAATGGACTGTTGCCTGTTAACACGTGCCACGTCAGTGTTCTTGGAAGAGAGCTGTGGCGGTGACGTGGCTCTGTTGTTGTTCCCGGGTAGTGATTTGGGAAGATGGAATGAAACTAGATTAAGCAGTGATTAAGTACTTCGTAAAGAAAGTTATGAAAGCAAAGGACGTTCATACCGATTTCCAGAGTAAAGTGGGGGACTCTGCTCCTTCATATTCAGCTGTTGCCAAGTGCACAAATCTGAATTTAAGTTTGGTCGCCAGCCGTTGTGGCTGAGCGGTTCTAGGCGCTTCAATCCGGAACCACGCTGCTGCTACGGTCGCAGGTTCGAATCCTGCCTCGGGCATGAATGTGTGTGCTATCCTTTGGTTGGTTAGGTTTAAGTAGTTCTAAGTCTAGGGGACTGATGACCTCAGATGTTAAGTCCCATAGTGCTCAGAGCCATTTGAACCATTTTGAAATTTGGTAGCAAGATGGATGAAAGATGGATGTCGTGTGACGAGAGCCTCCCGTCGGGTAGACGGCTCGCCTGCAACAAGTCTTTCGATTTGACGCCACTTCGGCGACTTGTGCGTCGATGGGGATGAAATGACGATGATTAGGACAACACAACATCCAGTCCCTGAGTGGAGAAAATCTCCGACCCAGCCGGGAATCGAACCCGGGCCCTTAGGATTGACAGTCTTTCGCGCTGACCACTCAGCTACCGGGGTCGGACAGCTTAGATGATGATCCGCAAAGTGGTCGGCCAACATGTGCCACTACTCCAGAAATCATTGCAAAAGTGCACAAATTGGTCATGGAAGATCGCCCATTGACAGTGCGTGAAATTGCTCACGCTTGCCAGATGTCATCTGAAAGGCTATATCACATTTTAACTAAAGAATTAGAAATTAAAAAAATTATCTGTAAGATGGGTGCCGCGACTCTTGACGCTGGATCAAAAACACATGAGACTGGACATATCGGAACAATGTTTGGCCTGTTTTAGGAGGAATGAACAAGATTTTTTACGCCGGTTTGTGACCATAGATGAAACTTGGGTGCACTACTGTACCTCAGAGACAAAACAACAGTGAAAGCAGTGGAAACATGCTGATTCTCCGCCACCAAAGAAAGCAAAGACAGTTCCTTCCACGGGAAAGGTCATGGCATCAGTGTTCTGGGATGCGAAGGGGATTGTGTTCGTAGATTATCTCCCCACTGGGCTAACAATTACTCGAGAATACTATGCAAACCTCCTGGACAAATTGCAATAAAGGATACGCGAAAAAAGGCAAGGACAACACCACAGAGTTTCTTCCGGCGTTTACTGCGACGCGAACGCGTTGTCGTTGGCCTTGTAAATTTCTTGACACGAGGTCGCACAGAGAGCTGCATTTGTGCGCACTGCAGAGTCTGGTTCGCGCTGCGTCGTTATATCAACAAACGCGCTCACGCTTGCGTTTGGTACTATGTGGCGCGCACGGGAAATGGAGTGCTTTTCTTGGGACGAAAGGGCAGATATGCACTGTGCTTATGGCGGAGCGGGTGGAAATGCTTTCGCTGTTCAACGGTTGTACGTTCAGCGGTTTCCGAATCGTCGAGTGCCAAAGCGACGCACGTCCACCGCCATCCGCTGGTCGCTAAGAGAGACAGTTGCACTTGAGGTGATTTGTCCACTGACAAAGTATCGTACTGGCGCATATGCATTTAAGGCTGACATCGAAACCCTATGAATTCATTGTGTGAGAGAGGCACGAAGGTCAGACGGACGCGGTCGTCAATGCACAGTGCGTACACCAGAGTTTGAAGAGGAAGCGTTAGCAGTGCTGCAACACATACCCTCAACAAGCTCGCGGAGTGTAGCTGTAGACATGGATGTAAGCCATTCCACGATTTGGCGTGCGTGGAATGAAGGTGATTTGCACGCTTTCCGCCTTCAGAAAGTTCAGGTCCTTAACCCAGAAGATTTTACGCATCCTATTCACTCCTGCCAGTGGTTTTACAGAATTCATCCTGAATTCCCACACGTTGTAATTTTTACAGGTGAGGCATCCTTTACAAGGGAAGGTGTGTTCGACAGCCGCAATCAACACCTGTCGGCACAGGAAACCTGTACGCCGTCTTTTTTGTGGTCACTAAGAGCGTTTCGCCGTCGACGTTTAGTAGGCGATGATCTGATTGGTTAATACGTGCTGCCCTGACGACTGAACGCAAATCGGCGCTTTATCTTCTTAACGGAAACATTGCCAGAGCTATTGGAACATTCCGCACTCAAGATGCGACAGGGCACGTGGTTCCAACAAGATGGTGCATCTGCGCCCTTCGCTCATGCGGTCTGAAGTCATCTGTATGAAGCTCTTGGTGAGAACTGCATTGGGCGCGGTGAATAGGCCGCACGGCCTGCACGTTCCCCCGACTTGACGCGCCCCTTGCTTTTTTCGTCCTTTTTCCTCATTTCGTGCAGCTTTTGTAACTGTTTGCTGTTAAAGGTGATGAAACTCAACCCCGCCTCTCTTTTACCATGACGTCACAAATAAGTTGAAAACGTTGCCTTACAGACCTGCTACCTTGTCAATTCGAATGGCAGGTTGTATGCCTACCTTTCCGGCGGCGCACGACGCTGTTAAATGATGCCTAGCGCCGAACGCTGAAGGTTTCGGACTTTGGTGGTTACCTGATACTTTCTTGTTATGGCCTACTTTACTAGCTTTCTCATTTTATACATTCATTTTGTGAACACACTATGCAAGCACCGACATGTGGGCAAGGAATTAGTGTGGAATTCGTGATTTGCCGACGTGTGTACGGTAAATGCGGAAACGTGAATTATGGCGACGTTACTACCAAATGCGTCCAAATAGGACAAACGTGCTTGTTGTTATTCCCTTGGCTGCCGAAGGACAAACACCGTTAGACACACATCGGAGAGTGAAGAATTTGCACCCCCATACCGCGAATATGGTAACACAGAAGCTCGACAATTCAAGTGTGAGACACTCGAGTACCTGGCTTATAGTCCTGATCCCTCCCTCTGCGGTAAAAACACGCTCCGTCCCTTAAAAGAGGCCTTGAAGAGCCGACGACTCCTGTCAGACGATGATGTGAGCATGCAGTTACGGACTCCTTCAAGCAGCAGGACACGGTGTTTTATCATATTGGTATCTTCAGCCTGGTGCGCCGGTGGGGTGATTGTCTCACTGCTCATGGCGATTTTGCGTGAGTGTCATACGGATTCTGGACTGTACGATTTTCGAACGGAAACTTTGTTATCTCCTCTTATATTGTTAACAACTCATATATGTATTCAATGTAGAGTTAACACACTTTATGGTGGAAAATAAACCGCCTACCCCCCACCCCCCACCCCCTCCTCTTATATTGTTAACAACTCATATCTGTATTCAATGTAGAGTTAACACACTTTATGGTGGAAAATAAACCGCCTACCCCCCACCCCCCTTCCCGGGTTACCAAATACTGTTTATTTCATTTGAAAAATTCCTTCTTCGAGTTCCTTTCTTTCTATTATTTTGTTGCTTTTCCTTCACTGCTACTATCCTGCTTTTCCTAAGGCAGTGCTTTACTTCATTCCCTGTTGACGCAGTTATGTGATCACTGTTGGAGGCGTGTGATGCAATGACGTAACAAAAATTACAACGACGAGCCATGACGTGTATTTCCTTTATTTAGTTCCTTATATTACATTCTAACATGTCGGAGTTATTTTAATAATAAAGTTGTAATGCAAATTATTTACAAGGCGATAAAAACATTTTATTTCTTTGACTCTCCTTTCACAAATCGTGATGTTCTGAAGTTTTTATATTATATGAGTAATTGCATTGCGTTTTCTGCACATGAAACCGAATTTACGTTCAGCAGTCTCATACATATTGAGTACCCATTTTATACTGTATTCATGCAATGGCTGTCAGTTATTGACATACACCCTGCGGACTAATGAAAAATTCAATTTGCTTTGCCGGTATTGCATTTGAATTTTCATGCTATCGCAGTACCATAGACAGGTTAACTTTGCAGCGGAGTGACTGAACTTTCTCTTACGATGTATGTCATTTTTCCGATGGTGTTTTGAAGAGTGAAGCTTCACAGCCTGCCATGAAAAAAAATTAGGCGTGAACTTGTTTTCTGACCATTACAACACCCCGTTCTTCCGAAATTCTGTGTATGTGTTTGTTGAAAAATTACATTAAAAATATTGTAGCGGATGAGAACTAAGCATCACTGCAAATTTTTGGCCTTCGTAGACGTTCTTACTCATCCAGAACTTATAGTCAATTTCAGAATTCCAATCCCAAATAATATTTTAGTGTACGCTCTACTGCTGAGTATTATGGTCACTCTGCTACCTTATAGTTCATTATGCATGAGACGTTAAAATTATTTCGTTTAATGAAATGATTGAAGCATAGTTGTGATAATAGTGAACTACAGTGATTGAAGAAAAATTTTGAAAAGTTGAGATCACAGGTGTAATGTTTAATTCAAATACGAAATCCAACGTGCTTATTTTGGAAACATCATACTGTCGGCTATACCTTCGTATTTTAGCAGTTTAGTGATACACAATTGCGCTGGATAACATTTTATAATTTGAGAGGCAGAAAAGGCAATAATACCGTGTTCAATAGTAAGTACCATGCATCCGAATATGGTTGCCAACATACGCCAGTAATTTTAAAGAAAAGGCGTGGGAGGAAGGGGCTTATACAGGCTGAGTTTTTTTATCTTGAGACAACGAAATGTCTCAAACTACGCATCGCATTAAAAAACAGAAAAATACGTGTTCAGTATTATTAAAAATGCTGTTCAGTGATACTAGTGTTGACCCCTCCCCCAGCCGCCCCCCGCCCTAACCACCACCCCCGAGTGTGGGACGGGGCAATTTTGAATATCTCAAATAAGAATATCCTATTTTATTGTAGAAACAGCTTCTACTGAAAGAAATACCTAACTTTTGCATGCAACACTTCAGTCGTTGCGCGACGGATCGACATGTAGCACAGTTGAATTAAAAAACGATAGTCGATACTATCTCAAGAAATATGCATTAGATGGAAAAAAAAAAGAAACACAGACGTGTGTGGCCAACGACTCATTGTGTTGCAGTTATACTCCCTTACTCCCTGTAGCTGTTTTGAAACATTCATCCTGATTGTGTGCACGTCGTCCCTTATTTCTCAGATACTTTCCTTTGTAACCTGATCGCGGTATTAGCATTCAGGCTATTGCCATACAAGAACAAATTTAAACGGTTTACGTTTATAGATAAAGTACCAAGAATGTCGATAATGCTGTAAGCCCGTAAGCTCAACGTCTTCCAGATGGGTTGCGATCAGGCGCTTCTTTTCGTCGGGTAAAATCACGAAAAACGAACCGCCGAAGAGCAGTTGCTGGAGAGAATTAATTGTGATATTAGCTGCAGTGAATCTAACCCCCACATTAGCACTCGGCTGTTAAGTCGTGAGTTGGGAATTATACTACCGTTTACTGAACTTTGAAATGAAACTGTTTCATATTTCCCTCCATGAGGAACTTCGTGACATGATTTCTGCATTTTGCCAGTGGTCGCCTTAGCAAATACAAGACTCCTATTTCTTTGCTCGAGTAATGTTCTCTGACGCGTCGACCTTTATGAACAACGGTACGATTTATCGACTCAACATGCTTTACTGGAATGAGGAAAAACCACCTTTACGCCATGTTGAACGTCAGAATGCGTGTGCGTCGAATCTGGATGTTTTGTGTGGAATAACTACTGACAAACTCATTAGTCCATTCTTTATCGATAGTACGTAAATGATGATGAATATCGAACATTCTTGAAGGAGGATCTTCCGTTGGTCTTCCAGACTTCCCCTTGGACTTGCGACAAACATTGCGGTTTCAACATGATGGTTATCCAGCACATTATTTTGTAGCAGCCGGTATTAGTTCGCCTGTGCAATAGTCGGTGGACCGGTAACGGTGATCCATTGTCTTAGGCTGCAAGATCGCCAATCTTACTTCGCTTGTGGCGTTACTTGAAAAATGAAGTTCATAATGAAGTGCTAACAATGCGCAGTGACATGATTCAGCCTACCGCTATGCATGTCAGCAAGTTACTTCGCCGCGCGGGATTAGCCGAGCAGTCTATGGCGCTGCAGTCATGGACTGTGCGGCTGGTCCCGGCGGAGGTTCGAGTCCTCCCTCGGGCATGGGTGTGTGTGTGTGTTCGTCCCTAGGATAATTTAGGTCAAGTAGTGTGTAAGCTGATAACCTTAGCAGTTAAGTCCCATAAGGTTTCACACACATTAACTTTAACATTAAATTACTTCGGAAACACTTCTCAGTTGTGTCTAAATCATTTCGTGCGTGGAGAATGAGCGCATCGAAGTGGGCGGCGACGTTTTTGTGCACCTATTTTTTTTCTTTTATTGGTAAGTGATGATTTTTTTAAACACCCAATGGTGAACAATATTTATGATTTCTCAGGAAAGCATATGACAAAATTAAGATATTAAAAAACACACTGGAGGACAATAGGGGCGATTGTTTGAAAAATTATTGTTGCTTCATAGTGCTTTCAAAATAAAATCCCTGATGAAAATGTGATGATTTTATGGTGTACTGCTGATGCAAGAAAATTGTCTTGATTGTGACGAAGGTGAAATCATGGGTATGAATGTGTGGCCTGTGGAACCACAGGAAGTGACTGAAAATCAGGAAGGTGAAGGAAGTAGGAGGGAGGGAAATGGCAGAACTGTGTGTGTGTGTGTGTGTGTGTGTGTGTGTGTGTGTGTGTGTGTGTTCCACATCTCCTACTAAACCACACCTGCCTGTCGTAAGAGGCGATTAAAAGGAGTCTCACACGTTTCGGCCTTTACGTGATGGTCCCCTCTAGGGTTTGACCACCATTTATCAAAATTTTCCCGAAGAGCGAGCCAATTGGGGAAGGGCGCCTTACATGGTGCATCGTGTCCATCGTGCATTGAGATCTTTAGCCCACTTTCTAGTCGTCGCATTGCAGTCCCACCCATGCTCCATCTCTTGGACAAGGACACCTTCCTGGGTGCGTTTTCTACCATGCACTATGCAGTGTCACTTTCTGTGCCGACGATGACCGTGGACGTATTTGTACCTCATATCCAGCACGGTAGCCCGTCCATTGTGGTGGGGCCGCCATGTACCCTGTTGATTGTAGGCCCCTGACGACACAGGGATCACTCTGCTGATGCCTGCGCCTCTAACTCCCCACATGTGCCAAGCAGTAGCTTCCCGTCACTCTGGGGCATCGGGACTCCTGGCAATGGCCATCCTGCCAGTGACCTTTGCTGGCGGCTGTGTGGCGCCTGTGGGGAGGCCCCTGGTCAGAGTGGGTGGCATCAGGGCAGATGACACGCCATGAAGCGTAGTACATCATCTCTTGCTGGTGGTCCGCCACCAGCAAGTCTCTAAGCGGGCTAAGTCTAACTTAAATACTAAGAAATATGACTCCCAAGTCGTTCCCCTCCCTGGTCACACCATGGGAGGAACGCCAGGCTAAGAATGGCAGAGAAGCTTATTCGCCCTGGTACCTCGTATGTACGAGAGTTGATAGGGAATCTTTCAAGTCCATGAAGCCTCGGTTTTTTTGGAGGACAAGTTTGGGGAGGTGGAGGGGCTTGTCCAAAATGTGCTCTGGGTCAGTTTTGATAAAAACAGCCGGCCGCGGTGGTCTCGCGGTTCTAGGCGCGCAGTCCGGAACCGTGCGACTGCTACGGTCGCAGGTTCGAATCCTGCCTCGGGCATGGATGTGTGTGATGTCCTTAGGTTAGTTAGGTTTAAGTAGTTCTAAGTTCTAGGGTACTGATGACCACAGCAGTTGAGTCCCATAGTGCTCAGAGCCATTTGAACCATTTTAAAAAAATAAAAACAGCATCCTCTGCCCAGTCACGGATATTACTCGCTTGTGGCAAGTTGGGGGATGTTTCTGTTGCCATCACGCCTCATAAGAGCTTAAATGTGGCCCAGGATATTATATTCCACGGGGACCTTCTTTTGTAGTCTTGACGACGAGCTGCACGCCAATTTAGAGCAGCGAGGTGTGTCCGGCGCGTCCATCAGAGTCCGAGAGGTAACCAGATTGCCACCAGTGCCTTCATCTTGGCTTTCGAGGGCGACACATTGTCCGAGAAGGTCAAGGTGATGGTCTACCGCTGTAACGTCAAGCCATATAGCCCTCCCCCGATGCGGTGCTTTAAGTGCTGGGAGTTCTGCCATTTGTCTTCCCACTGTACTTCCAGCCCACCTGTAGAGATTGTGGATGTCCATCGCATCCCAATACTCCATGTGCCCTGCCTCCCATCTGTGTCAACTGCAGAGAGCATCATTCACCTTGCTCAGCAGACTGCAGGATTTTACGGAAAGAGAGGAAAATCATGGAGTATAAGACCTTGGACCGACTGACCTACACTGAGGCTAAGAGGAAATTTGAGTGCCTGCATCCTGTGGCTATGATCTCATATGCCACTGTTATGAGAACAGTTCTCGCCCTATCAGTTCCTCAAATTCCTGTCACCTCTCAGAACCGGGAGACTACACCTGCCCACTTGATGGTGGGGGGCACTTCCCTCCCTGTTGCACCACCTACTTTAAGAGCAACACCACCCCCCCCCGCCCCACCCAACCATCAGGAATTTCAGTCCCCACTTCTGAGCCAGATAAGCATACGGCTTCTTCGGATCCTCCTGCTAGGAAGGGGTCCCAAGGGTCACTTTCTCCCCAGGTTTCTGCTAGTGGGAAAGATGACACCCGCCAGTGGCTGAAGAGCCCAAAAGCAGCTGGTCGTAGGGCTTCATGCTCATCCTCAATACTAGAGACTGATTCAGTGAAGTCCTCCCAGCCAGGGAAACCCAAGGAACAGCATGAGAAATCGAAGAAGAAGACCCCTAAGAACAAGGAACTTGCGGTGGCACCCAAACCACCGCTACCTACAAGCTCTGCTTCTGAGGATGGGGTGGAGATTCTGGCGTTTGCTGAGGATATGGATCTCGCAGCACCCTCAGACACAATGGATATAGACTGCTCAGGCAAAAGTCGGTGGCAGCAGGTGACCCTGAGGCGTAAACTGCCTCTTTGAATGTTCCATGCCTTCCCAGTCTCACGATGATTCCATCCTCCGATGGAATTGCGGCGGTTTTTTCCACCGCCTGACTGAGCTACGGCAACTGTTAAGCTTTATACCTGCTTTCTGCATTGCCCTCCAGGAAACCTGGTTCCCGGCAATGTGGACCCCTGCCCTCTGCGGCTATAAGGGATATTACAGGAACCATAGCGACTATAACCGAGTGTCAGGTGGAGTTTGCGTTTATGTCCTAAACTCAGTGTGTAGTGAACCTGTGCTCCTTCAAACCCCTCTTGGAGCTGTGACTGTCAGAATATGGACGACACAGGAAATAACTGTCTGCAATGTATATCTTCCTCCAGATGGTGCAGTACCCCTGAATGTATTAGCTACACTGATTGATCAACTCCCTAAACCTTTCCTACTTTTGGGAGATTTTAACGGCCATAACCCCTTATGGGGTGACACCGTGTTTACTGGCCGAGGCAAAGATGTCGAAACTTTACTGTCTCAGTTCGACCTGTGCCTCTTAAATACTGGGGCCGCCACTCATTTCAGTGTGGCTCATGGTAGTTACTCGGCCATTGATTTATCAATTTGCAGCCCAGAACTTCTCCCATCTATCCACTGGCTAGCACATCTGGTACCTGTGTGGCAGTGACCACTTCCCCATCTTCCTGTCATTGCCCTGGCGTCAGGCCCACAGACGCCTGCCCAGATGGGCTTTAAACAAGGGAGACTGGGAAACTTTCACCTCTGATGTCACTGTTGACCCTGCCCCACATGGTAACATCGGTGTGATGGTTGAGCAGGTGACTACCACAATCGTTTCTATGGCAGAAAAAGCGATGCCTCGCTCTGTAGGGTGCCCTCAGCGAAAGACAGTCCCTTGGTGGTCGCCAGAAGTCGCTGAGGCAATTACATAGCGTCGGCGAGCTCTACAGTGGCATAAGCGACACCTTTCACTCGAGCATGTGATAGCCTTTAAGCGGCTCTGTGCCTGTGTACGCTAGATTATAAAACGAAGGAAACAGGAGTGTTGGGAGAGGTACATGTCGACCATTGGGTGATATACGTCACCTTTCCAAGTCTGGACGAAGATCAGACGTCTTTTTGGATACCAGAACCCAACAGGTGTCCCTGGCGTTACCATCAATGGTGTGCTATGTATCGACGCAAAAGCAATTGCCGAGCACTTTGCTGAGTGCTATGCTCGAGCGTCTGCGTCGGAGAACTAACCCGTAGCCTTTCACACACACAAATGACAGATGGAAAGGAAAGTCCTCTCGTTCACTACACGCCCATTTACGGTGTGGGAGCTCCTCAGGGTACTTGCACATTGCCCGGACACAGCTCCTGGGTGCGACTGGATCCACAGTCAGGTGATTAAACATCTCTCATCTGACTACAAGTGCCATCTTCTCGTCATCTTCAACCAGATCTGGTGTGGTGGCGTCTTTCCACCGCAATGGCGGGAGAGCACCATCGTTACGGTGCTCAAACCCAGAAAAAACCCGCTTTATGTGGATGGCTATCGGCCCATCAGCCTCACCGACGTTCTTTGTAATCTGCTGGAACATATGGTGTGTCGGCGGGTGGGTTGGGTCCTGGAGTCATGTGGCCTACTGGCTCCATGTCAGGGCGGCTTCCGCCAGGGGCGCTCTACCACTGATAATCTTGTGTCCCTCGAGTCTGCCATCTGAACAGCCTTTTCCAGACGCCAACACCTTGTTGCCATCTTTTTTGATCTACGGCAAAGTGTATGACACCACCTGGCGACATCATATCCTTGCCACATTATACGGATGGGGTCTCCGAGGCCCGCTCCTGATTTTTATCCAGAATTTCCTGTCGCTCTGTACTTTCCATGTCCAAATTGGTGCCTCCCATAGTTCCTCCCATATCCAGGAGGATGGGGTCCCACAGGGCTCTGTATTGAGTGAATCACTAATTTTAGTGGCCATTAATGGTCTAACAGCAGCTCTAGGGCCATCCGTCTCACCCTCTCTGTATGCAGACGACTTCTGCATTTCCAGCACTGGTGCTCCACCAGCGATGGTGTTGCTGAGCGTCGCCTACAGGGAGTCATCCGCAAGGCACAGTCATGGGATCTCGCCATGGCTTCCAGTTTTTGGCTGCAAAGTCATGTGTCATGCACTTCTGTCGGCGTCGTACCATTCGTCCAGAACCAGAACTTTACCTTCATGACGATCCATTCACTGTAGTGGAGACATATCGATTTTAGGACTGGTTTTCGACACCCAATTGACTTGCCTACCTCTCCTTCGTCAGCTTAAGCGGAAGTGCTGGCAGCACCTCAATGCCCTCTGCTGCATGAGCAACACCAATTGGGGTGCAGATCACTCTACTCTGCTGCAGCTCTACAAAGCCCTTGTTTAATCCCACCTTGACTATGGGAGTGTGTTTCATGGTTCGGCGACGCCCTCAGTGTTGCGTGTACTCAACCCAGTGCACCACTGTGGCGTTCGCCTAGCGACGGGAGCTTTTAGAACGAGTCGGGTGACCAGTGTCCTGGTGGAGGCCAGAGTCCCTCCATTGCAGATCCGATATGCACAACTGCTCGCCAGTTACATTGCACACATTCGTAGTTCTCCTGAGCGTCCAAATTACTGTCTCCTTTTTCCACCCATGGCAGTTCATTTCCCGCATCAGTGGCCCAGGTCAGGGCTAACGATTGCGGTGTGCATGCGATCCCTCCTGTCTGAACTGGAGTCCTTCCCTTTACCATCTCCCATCCAGGTCCGTCCGCATACACCTACATGGTGTACATCTAGGCTGCAGATTCGTCCGAACCTTTCACATGACCCTAAGGACTCAGTTACTCCTGCCACTCTCCACTGTCACTTCCTTTCGATTCTTGACGTGTTCCAGGGTTCTGAAGTGGTTTACACTGACAGCTCGACGGCTGATGGTCATGTTGGCTTCGCCTACGTCCACAGAGGCCATTTTGAATAGCATACCTTGCCTGATGGCTGCAGTGTATTCACTGCAGAGCTGGTGGCCAATCCTCATGTGCTTCAGTATATCCGTCCATGCCCTGGGGAATCGTTTCTTCTGTGTACTTACTCCTTGAGCAGCCTACAAGGTATTGACCAGTGCTATCCTCGCCATCCTTTGGTAGCGTCCATCCAGGAGTCCACCTATGCCCTGGACCAGTCCCGTTGTTCAGTGGTGTTTGTGTGGACTCCAGGACATGTAAGCATCCCAGGCAGTGAGCTTGCCCGACAGGCTGGCCAAACAGGCTGCACAGAAACCGCTTCAGGAGATGGGCATCTCTGGACCTGACCTGCTTTCTGATTCACACCGTAGGGTTTTTCGGCTATGGGAGACGGAATGGAATGATATTAAACGCAAGAAACTGTGTGTCATTAAGATGACTATGAATGTGAGGAAGTCTTACATGCGGGCCTCTCGCAGGGAATCAGTTGCCCTCTGTCAGCTCCACGTTGCCATTCTTTGGGGACCCATGATTACCTCCTGCGCCGCAAAGACCCACCTAAATGTCTGTGCGGCGCGGCTGATTTAGTTTTACGTTTTATTTGTGCAGGTGGGTTTTATCATTTGATCTAAGTTTTAGTGTGTCCTTTGTCCCTCCATGTCCTCCACCCTAGTGCTTCTAGTGTGGAGGTTTTAATGTGTTGCAGAGTGGCTGGCTTCTCCTTTTTCATTTTTCAGTCAGCCATGGTAATCTGCTTTGTTATTTTTCATCCCGTTTCTTGCGTTTTTGTGGTTTTCTCCCATTTCATCCATTTACATGTTTGTCGCCCTTCATCGTTCTTGTGATTTTTCCGTTCATTCCGGTTTGAGTTGTCTCTCTCGTTTGTTTTATTGCCACACCTGTGGCGTTGTTTATTTGGAACAACGGACTGATGACCTCGCAGTTCGGTCGCTTTCCCCCTCTTTTAATCCAACCAATCAACCAACCTAAACCATGGAGTGATCTCAATCTTTTCCCTTCTTTCAGAAGGCTGTGGAGAATGTCTTGAACACTTGACTTAGAGATATTGCTCCATTCCGATTTGTGACAAACAATGTTGACACACTGCTATGTCACACCCACTACTTAACACCGCCTGGTCTTAACTTAATGGTCAAATGCACTTTTTTTGTTTGCGGTTATTAGTTCAAGTTATCACTGCAGCTACTGTATTGAAGTCGCTTACACCCCAGAAGAAAATCAGTTTCAGTTTTGCTAGCAGTTATGGGAAGTTATGATGGCAGAAAAACTGATTTGTATAGACAGTGATATAACAATGTTTTCATATCGATCACAGGAGAAATATTAAAGTAGTATATAAGTCTACCTGAGCCACAATCCAGGTTCCCACCACTAGCCAGCACGGCTATCGGGGCGCAGTGGTTAGACACTGGACGCGCATTCGGGAGGACGACGGTTCAATCCCGTGTCCGGCCATCCTGATTTAGGTTTTCCGTGATTTCCCTAAATCGCTCCAGGCAAATGCCGGGATGGTTCCTTTGAAAGGGCACGGCCGACTTCCTTCCCCATCCTTCCCTAATCCGATGAGACCAATGACCTCGCTGTCTGGTCTCCTTCCCCAAACAACCCAACCTAACGGCTATCGGGGCGCTGTTATCACGGCGCTGCAGTCGTCGGCTGTGACAGGAAATACAAAAAGTCAAGATGGCGGTAGCCACGCCTTATTTGTCTGTTATATCGTAGCCGTCGTCGTCCAGAGTCAACGTAGGATTAAAACGAAACAGTCACAGCATTATATTTTAGCAGACATCAAAATAAAATCACAGTATTGCCACGTAGCAAACAGCATGGCTGTGCTGAAAATATTCGAACGATCTGTATCTCTGCGTCATGCTCAAAAGTATTCACCCAAAAAAATATCTTTAGGTGATATTTCCATATCTAAAATAAGTTAGCAACACACACACCCACCAAAACACATACACACACACACACACACACACACACACACACAACGTTTATACCATGAATTTTAAGGTTACACAGCACTAGTGATTGTGCCATTTGTAGATAGTGTAAGCCTCAATTTCATTGGTATTTTCCACATACAAATTGAGTTGGTCTATGTTGCTTGTCAAATGGAACCGTATCTCCACATCAAAAATAGGTAAATGTTGCTGCCATTTCTATCTAAGGAAATGTTTTTAGTGGTTCATAGAATGAACTATCATCATCTGTTGTTTTCGCAAGTTTTCAGTAAGGTTTCACCTTAGCAAACACCATTTGGAGTCATCTATAAATTATCTCACCTGAAGGGGTAAGGAGGAGGATAACAAAGTATGAAATCGTGTGACAGGGGGGAGGCGTTACTTATATAAAGTTTTTTGTCCTGTTCTGTGTTACAACTCTATGTAACGAAAATATTTAAAACATTACCAACTTTCTCTTTATTATTTATTGATGTTTAAATTTGTTTGTATCAATTTTTGGAAAGTGGCGGTCGCGCGTTGTGATTGTTGTTCACTCTCGATGTACCTACGGTGTCACGCCTCGGCCATTTTGCATGGTTCTGCTATTTTATGATTTTCAGTTTATATAACAAATTCAAAAAGAGTAAAAAATGTAGGTATTCTTTACCGCAAGCTACATGATGTCTACAGTGCAACTTCGGTGATAAAAATAAACAGGTCATACAAGACGAAGTTAACACCTTACGCCGAAGTTTCAAAAGTAGTGATAGTGTTGAAGGTAAAATGGATTCAAAATCAAAGAATTGCCTATTACCCCTGGGAAAGACCACCATTTCTTATTTGATAGGAGGCTCAGTGAAGATGGGTCCCTCCAGGAGGGTCTGTAACGAAGAAAAAATCGCCGCCCCTGTCTTGGATAGAAAGTGGAACCTCCAATGCTGGAGTCTAGTACTCTGTGGGCTAGATCTCCACGACCACAAGTTTATGGATAGGTAGATAAATAATAAATCGTATGTGGGTGACATTTGATCAACGATTGGCGTAGAGACTGTCACAGTACCGGCGGAAGTCGGAGGCCTGAGAACAAGTGCTGCTAATCGCTGAGCAAGTGATATTTATACTCTTTGGACCCTGGTGTGTTGTGAGAGAAGCCCACTTCCCATCAAATAGATAGCTTCGGAAGCTCAGAAGTGTATCACTGTATGAAAGCAACCCAGCATACCATTGTGGTAGACCACTGTGGTGCAGAATGTTATGCAGAGCATTATTTTAGCACCCAGATGCAGGATTTCGTTGGTGGCAGGCCTGCAACCTCCCTGCTGGTTGAAATGTCTTGTCTGTGGCTGATGCCGCAACATTCAGGATATTTAAGAATTACGTGTCTTGTGAAATGGATTTAAGTAGTATGATGACAACTGTATCATAATTTAGAAATATGAAATCGAAATGGCACCCACCATTATCCAAATTTCACTTACTTCTGTAGTTGTGAACACAAGTCTGCAGACTATGTATATGTGAGTCTGTAAATGAGAGCAATGCTGATTCTTTGAGTCATTTCCACCTGTGTTTATGCAGACAGTTTTTCTGTTATATTTTCCTTATTGGAGGGTCTTCCTTTTCCCTCTTGCCTTACTTAGCTTCCTGTGGGTTGCTGGTTCTAATGAACAATGTCAAATTTGCTGTTGATGTTAAGTATGGTAAGCTGACCGGAATGTTCTCTGCTGCTGCTCCTGCTGCAAGCCCGTTCATGTGGATGATACGTAAGTAACTGAAAAGTGCTGTGTGTTAAACATAGCTTGTAATTACTGGAGTTACTTACCATTTTCAATACCTAGTTTTCATGCTGTTCTGTAATCTGAAAGTTAGCTGAGAAATTTAGAAATTTGTATGTATAGAAATATAAACACTTCTACTGAAATTTTTTATTTTGGGTGAGGGTCATAGGGTCATGATCCTCCCATGACATCCCTCTCTCTCACCCCCCCCCCCCCCCCCCCCTCCCACACCCAAATATTAAAGATTGAATTGTGCGGTGTGGCCTCTTTTTTTGGGTTTTATGGCTTGACAACATCATATTCTGCTTTACTGTGTCAAGAGTCTTGTGATTACAGTGCAGCGGCAGCATCTGAATAGCAATATTTTGTATTTAATCAACAGTTTATGCTATAAGAAAAGCATACTCCCATGTGAAAACTGCAGTTAATTATGCACACTGTTTTTCACGTCTCTTTCCACTTTGCTCTCACTTGGTTTTGGAAGGTTTTATTGCATCAAATGAAATTTAGAAAATATTATGTTGCTACACCCATCAAGAGCTTATGTTACTGTTTATGCCACCCATTGGATTTCACTGTAATCAGTCGTCTTCATGACCTTTGCTACTGTCTTCCATCTGATCTAGTTATAACAGTGGTGTACATTTGTATGAAAGCTGCAGTTAATTGACATAACATGAAATGTATTTGTAAACACAAAGGAATGGGAAAAACAAACCATGTACAATTTCATGTTATTTTTAGCATGCGAGATTTACAAATTTAATCAAAGTATGTAGCTGTTGTCTCCAGGGAAGAAACTTGCCTCCACTTTGCCAGAATAAAGATAAGTTTTGGTATCTCGAAGGGTACTCTAAATAGGATCTCTGATAGAGCACAATTCTGTTCTCAGCATGCATTTTTTTGAAATTTTTAAGTGAGACAATATAACATTTTTCAGTGTGAATTGGATGAGTGTTATATAGAATGTTGGCTCTGATTTTTAAGACTGAGTTGTATGTATTTACATTTCTGTGCTATTATTTTATCCCTGTAATAAAGCTTTTCTAGTTGTACAGCAAGCTCCTAATTATCCAGGTTAATATCAAACTGAGCCTGCACTGATAATGGAAGAACACATTTAATCTAAAATACACTTTTATTTATTTATTTATTTTGTCAGAAATGGCTGTTTATTATATTTACAAAACATGCTACATGTTTAGAAGTTCATTGCATTACCCACATGTTACTCATTGGATACTGGCAAATTATTTTCATAATTATTCTTATAACACATTGTATTTAATATCATGTGCTTACAGTAACCTTCCAGGAAATAATAATCTAATTTGCATTCACTTTTTTCTTCATGACAGTTCTCCTTCTCATTTTCCAAAGAGTCAAAATGGCAGTATAATGAGATAATTTTGCTGTGCATCTAATAATTGTTCAGTGCTTTTAAGTGAATTGGAAATGATCAACCTTTAGTTTGTAGGGAAAGAACTAGATAGACATACAGACAAGAAATTTCCACTGTTATGTTATAAGGATAGAGTCCCTGCGTTAACCTGAAAATGAAATGGGAAACAATGGAAATGTTGCAAGGATGTCTGATTTGGGATTATGGCCTGTGTCATCTTCCAGTGGTAAAACATGATTCACCTGCAAAATAGTTATTCTGTATGAAAATATCCATTTTAATTAACACAGAATACTTCAGACTTAATTCTCTTATTAATTCAAAAATTGCGTAACTGTGCATGGATAGTCTGCAAACTGGCTAATATGCATTTGAATGAATGGAAGCTTGCTGTAAATGATAAACTGTGGATAAGGCTTCCTTGTTGTTGAGCAGGTTTCCTAGCTACACATCATAATCTCATAGCAAGCTGACAGCAGGTGAACTTTCTTCTCTACCAGCATAAATCCTTCACCAGTGACCATTGTTTCATCTTTTGTGTGTTGTTGTATTTGGATGGGATCACTTCTGTTATTGTAATTAGAAGTGAGTTTTATTTTATCACAATTTGATACATGTTTCATTCTGTGTCTTTTCACCTCACATATGTTGTGTTTGTTTCCAGAATCCTGATATAGTACTGGTGCATTACCTAAACGTGCCCTATCCTGATGACAACAAGCTGGCAGTGATAACTCCAAGCCTTGCATTATGGGGAGACAAGAAGGAGTGGACCAAGGAGGAACTGGTATCACAACTGAAGCCCATGTGTGAGTCGCCAGCCCCCTCATGCTACTCCAGTGTCCAGGGTGAAGTGGAACAGATCTGTGTTGTTGCCTGCTGCATGAATTTCTTTAGTGTTTTCTCTCTTGTTTCTGCTTGTGCATGAGCATTCAGTGACATTTTGCAAAAATCTAAAATTGAAAGTCCCAATGAATTTATAGACTAACATTTGCCACTAAGAAGCTTTTCAAATGAAAGTCAGTTTTTATGTGCCTCTTGGGTATATGTCTGTGAAAATCATTTCTGAGCTTGTATTTCTAACAGGAAGACACACGTGGCAAAAGGCCTCAAGCCAGACAAAAGGGCTCAAGCCAACCGGAATACTGGACCAAGGGGAACAGTCAAAGTAGAGGCAGGTCTCATATCCGCGTACACATACAATCAAATTGAATCCAAGGCAACGAATGACCTTAATAAACGTACATGTTATGAGTTTCTCTAGTAGAAGGGATCTGAATATATTATTTCATCATTACTTTTATTGTAAGTCTATGCCTTTTCCCTTCCTGTAGAATTATCATGGAATTATCTATTATGTATGACATCCATGTGCAATACATCCTGTTCTGCAAACTCCCATGTGAAGGAGTAGAGCACCTTGTATAGGTGAGAAGCTCAGATTCCTCTCAATCAGGAACTCATATTACATGTACTTTTTCTACATTCAGCCTCATTCAGGTCTGATAAACACACACACACACACACACACACACACACACACACACACACCAGAAGTAAGACTCACAAATGATGATAAATTATATGACACCTTCTCTGTGAACCAGTCTATCTGTTAGTGATAGCCATATCAAAAGCCCTATGGTAGTTCTTGAGAACAGCCATTACAAAGAGATGGAAAAGATTGCAGGTGACTTTAATTGAGTAATACAGTATTTATTTATAATTGGTTTTCATCAATGATGCAGCGAAAGATGGAAATATCTTGTTATGTTCAAGCTTCTTCCTGTATTAAGGGGGACAAAGTCAGTATTAGAGAGAGGGAGAGGGAGATTTAGCATTCATTATCAAAAGTTACACGGTATGGCTTTCACTTATAGTTTTCAACACATTCATTTCTGTTACAGGGACCATTACCTCAAATTGATACATTTAACTTCCTCCATTATCTTTGAAAAGTGTGTGTGTCCAACTCTTACACTCTCCACCTATCTTATTCATTTTTAGGAAATATTTGTACAGTGTGCACATTTTATGTGTGTTTACATTATGTGTAAGTTGTGTATCTGATTTGGAAGTTGTTGTGACAGTGGACTATGAACATGTATTTCAAATGCTACATCTCAAGCTTTTGAATCAGTTTATTCTGTTTAACAGAAATTTACCAAGGAAGAACTTTCTCACTTTTTGTCTCTGTACATAGCTCTTTCCTCATTTTTCATGTTTACTTCAGTCTACTGCCTTGACACTACCATTTCGTTGAACAGAGAATCTGATTTCATCTGTGCTATTTTATATGAAAACTGAGAGTCCTGTTTAATATTTGGGATCATAAATTGAGTACATTCCTCCTCCTGATTGAATGGTTGTCGCTTATTCAGTCAGTGTATAATAATAAATTACATGGCATGTTTACTGTCGCAGAGAAAACATTATTTTCCTCCCCTGTGCTTTTACTGAAGCATCCTTTTTTTTACTGTTTGCATGCTCAAAAACTAAATTCTCTGCCCTTGTCCAGTATTTTTGTATGTTTCAATGTTTTTGCTGGTATGTGTTGTTGTCTTTGGAAGTGTTAAAAATCATTGTCTTTCTCCATTTGTAATTGATTTCACATCATGTAGTCAAAGATTAAAGTTTCATTTACATATGCATGCTGATTAAGTGATGCAACTTTTTTTTAACACACCCAGAGCTGCATTGCAAAGCACAAAACCCAGTGTAGTTTATTGACCTTAATGAGCAAAATGTATTGCTGCATAGTTTTGTGTTATGTATTATACTGTGTTGCCTGTTAAGTTGCAAAAAAAACTAATGCACTGTAGTTATGACGTGGTGCTGAAATTATTACTATTGTAAAAAAAAATTAATTTCATTCTTGTCAACGCTGGTATTAGAGAAACCAGTTGAAAATCTTTTCATCAAACAGACATTTCTTTCTCAATTACATATTTCATTTCTCTTATAAGTATGTTATATATTTTTGCATTTAAAATCTAAATGAAGCTTTAACATTTACTGTGTGTAGGGTGGTTCTAATTAAATTTCTATTACTTGAGAGGATCCCCATGGAAAACGAGTGTTCATAGGAAAAATGAAGCTTTGTGGAAACATTTGTAAGGATAGGCAGAAAAGAAATAATGAGTAAACCATGAAAGAAACACATTTTAATTTCCACATGAGAGGACAGCATTGTTAATTGCGTACTGTGTTTACATTCCGGGTTAGAAAAATTGGTCAATGTGATGGCCATCTGCATCCATATGACAGCCTGGAACCACACTAGAGATTGCTTTGCTGCTGCCCGAAACATCTCAGGTAGGATGTTGGCTACCTCTCTCACTTTGGTCATTTCAACCTCCAATGTGTGTTAATGTCCTGTTGATAAATCCTGTTCTTCAGGTAACCCCACAGCCATAAATCACACAGGTTCATATCTGATGAACTGAGTGGCCACACAGTTTTGACCGATCAGCCAATGATTTGGTTTTCTCCAAATTCATTATGAAGTAACTGAGAGACCTTGTTAGCAATGTGAGGTGGAGCTCCATCATACATAAAAACAGTTGAACTCAAAAAGCACCCCTCTCCTGTAAGCAGGTATCATATGGTAGCGAAATAGATCACAGTAGTATATGCCATCGACACTACATGTCATTGGTCCCTGGGGTCAGAGATCCTCAAAGAAAAATGCACCAGTCATGAACTGTGCTGTGAAGCCACATCACACAGTGACACGTTCACTACGCAGGGGA
Source organism: Schistocerca americana (assembly GCF_021461395.2). Lineage (NCBI taxonomy): Eukaryota > Metazoa > Arthropoda > Insecta > Orthoptera > Acrididae > Schistocerca > Schistocerca americana. The sequence continues at coordinate 724,128,706 of NC_060121.1, forward strand.
ACTTCATGAACATATGTTGGTGGTGACAGGAGAGAGTTTTCAATGCCCCAGTGAGAATTAAGTGTGCCTCATCATTCCACAAAATTTTCCTTTGCTACATGCCATCAACTTCAGCCATTGCAAGAAACATAAGAGCAAATTCTACTCAAATGTCTGTGTCGTGTGGCAAAAGTTTGTGAGTAATGTGAAGTACATACAGATAAGATTTCACAAATGCTCACAGCATTTTTCAGACAGTGGACAGTGGAATGTTCAACTTTTGCTATGGGAACAGTTACTTCTCCACCATTTTGTGGTGCAATTGGTCGGCAGCCTCTCCCAGGAGCAGTTCTCAAATTGCTAGTTAATTCAAACTTCCAAATCATGTTCATCAATCCTGGTATGGAAAGAGGACCCCTCCATATTGCTTTAATGCATTGATGCTTGGGAAAGAACAGCAGCACTTTTGCTGTTGTTCTTTTAATACAGTTTTATGAATAAAGCCTGGCTCACCTTGTCCAGCCCCAAATTGACAGTCTGCAGCTGTAATGCATACTGATGCATGTGATTAAACACTACATTGCCTACAAGTACAAGCACCTAATTGGCAATTCATGACATCAACACTTCTAATAATGCAAATCTTGCAGTGTACAGTCTGCACATCATTCCCAAAACGTTGGATATCAGTAAAGTAATAGTTTTTGAGTCAGCAACTATGTTGTCATTTTTTCTCTTCGCATAATATTTCAACAACTTCCCTGTTTGTCTTTTCAGGTGCAAAGTGCAGATTAGTTGCTTGCTGTTTGGACTCTGACCAAACAGGGAATGTTACACACCGTGCATCATGCACTGCCCTATTGACTGTTTCTCTGTGCTTTTATGTAGTAAAACAACCACCAGACATTAAAAACCAACAGTAAGGCTATATCAAAATGCAAAAAGAGGTAAAAGTAAGGAAAATGGTGAGGGATGGACATTTCACAACAAAAGTCTTTATAGTCAGTTACCTATGAATAGAAAGAGAGCATTGATATGTTTTCCGTCATTGTTTAAGAAAACTGAGTGCCTGATCTATGCTTTGCTTAAATTAAAGCCTCTGTTCCTGTTGATTACATTAACTGCCACGCTAGTCCTGACTGCCTTCTTTATTAAACTGTCCCAGACATTGGTCACCCAGAACATGGTGTTGTTATCTTTATATTTCATTTCATGCTCACAGGTGAGGTAGTGTTCAGTGACTAATAGTTAGAAAATAAAATTTCACCAGTAATGCGAGAAATAACAAAGGTATTCAGGTAAATTGTCTGGCATTTGCTAATTATTTTAATATCTACAATTACGTCTACATCTACACAGATACTCTGCAAGCCACTGTATGGTGTGTGGTGGATGGTACCCTGTACTACTACTAGTCCTTTCCTCACCTGTTCCACTTGCAAATAGAGTGAGGGAAAAACATCTGTCTATATGCCTCCATATGAGCCCTAATGTCTCGTCTCTTATCTTTGTGGTCCTTATGCAGAATGTGTGTTGGTTAGAGTAGTGTTGTTAGGCACTCAGTTTCAGATCCTGGTTCTACATGATTATTCTGCAAGCCACACTTCAATGTTTAGTAGCGGGTTTATAGAACCACTTTCAGAATACTTCCCAGCCATTCCACTTTCAGTTAGCACATGGGAAGAATTAAAACCTAAACGTCTGTTTGTGAACTCTGATTTCTCTTATTTTAATAAGATGGTCATTTTTCCCTATGTAGTTGTGACTCAATAAAATATTTTGTCTTTCAGAGGAAAAAGTTAGTGACTAAAAGTTTTTTGTGAAAAGATCTTGCCGCTGCAAAAAATTCCTTTATTTTTAGTGATTGCCACCCTAGTTTGAGGAGCCCATACCATACATTAGTTCTCCAGAACAGGATGGCCAAGCATGTTGTAGGCAGTCTCTTCAGTGAATTTTGTGTCTTTCAAATGCTCTGCCAGTAAAACATACTCTTTGCTTCACCTTCTCCACAACATTTTCATTGTGGTGGTTCTAATGTACGTTGTTCATGACTGTAATGCCCAGATATTTGATTGAATTGATAACCTTTAAATTTGTGTGATTGGTAGTGTAATTGAAATTTAACAGAATTTTTTTTAGTATTCTTATGGAGGATCTCTCACTTTTTATTGTTTTGGATAAATTGCCACTTTTTGCACCATGCAGATCTCTTGTCTAAATCATCACTTTGATCTTCTGATGACTTTATTAGACAGTGAATGACAGCATCTGCAAACAACCTAATGTGGCTGCTCAGATTGTCTTCCAAACCATTTATGTAGAGTAATGAGAGCAGAGGGTCTGTAAAACATCTTTGTGGAACCCCAGATACCATTTTGATTACACTTTAGATGACCTCTCAACATTTACTACCAGCTGTGAATCTTCTGACAGATAATCATGAATGCATTCGTAGCCATGCAATTTAATTAAAAGCCATTTCTGAAGAATGGTGTGAAAAGCTTTCTGGAAACCTAAAAATGTGGAATCAACCTGATATTTCCTGTTGATAGGACTCATTACTTCATGCAAATAAAGAGTCACTTGTGTTTTGGAAGAATAACATTTTCTGGCTCTATGCTGTTTGTCTATCAATAGGTTATTTGCTGTGAAGTATTTCATATTGTTGTAATACAGCAAATGTTCCAAAATCCTAATACAGATTGATATCAGTGTCTATAATTCAGCAGAAAACTCCTATTTCCATTATTGTGTATTGTTGGGACTATGCAACATTCCAGCTCCTGGTACACATCTTTTGTCAAATGAGCAGTTGTATATGATTGCTAAAAATGGAGCTATTTCATCAACACTCCAAAATCTATCTTTTACATAACTTAATTGGAAATCTTGCCTTTATTAAGTGATTTGAAGTGCTTCACTGTACCAGTGGTATCTACTTCCAAACAACTTGTATTGGCAGCTGTTCTCAATTCAAATTCTGTAATATGTTCTGCATCTTCTTTGATGAATGAATTTTGGAAACCTGTGATTAGCAACACTGTTTTAGAGGTGGTGATGTCAAAAAAGATTATTACTGCTATAGTGCAATGAAGGTATTCGTTGTGCATTTCCACCGGTATGATTTATTTACAGCCAGAATATCTTTGGAACAACTGTTGGGTTTCGAAACAAGAGTTTCATTGCAGGATTACTAAATGCATCTCACACTGAAATCTGCACTAAGTTTCAAGCATCTGTAAATAATTGCTAATCTTGGAAACTTTACATTCTTTTAACTCTGGCATGCTTTTTTAATTGCCACTGCAACTGCGTCCTGACCTATCTTCTTTATGATGGAAGATCTGTTGTGTCTCATATTAATTTACTTAACTTGAAACTCTCAGTTGTGTAAGTACTTTTCCTTTGAATTTAAGGCACATTTGGCCAACATTTACAAAGTTATTATGGAAGGAATGCAGACAGTCTCTTAGGAGACTGTCAAGTGAATTTTTGTCTGTATTTGTAATAGATATATTTTGCATATGTGTTCAGTGGCTATGGATTTTATGGTATACAGTCTCACTATAACAGTCTTGTTGTTATTAATTCCTGTAGTTGTAATGATGCTCTTTATTTGCTCAGTATTGATTATTGCTAAAAGATGTAGTATGTTATCACAACCATATACACTTTGTGTGGATTCTTGAACTAATTGCTCAAAATAATTTTCGGAAAAAGCATTTAGAACAATTTCAGATGATGTTTTATACCCTTCACTGACTTTAAACATGTACATTCACCAACATATTGTGAGTAGATTGAATCACCACCAACTACAATTGTACAAGTTGGGTACATATTCGAAATCAGGCTCAGATTTTTCTTGAAACCTTCAGCAAATTTATCAAGAGAGTCAGTAAAAGGAACCAGTTATTAATTTATTTTGATTATTGAGTACGACATTATCCATGCTAAATCACAGCAACTTTTACTTTCAATTTCACTAAAAGATAAGTAACTTCTAACAGCAACATTTTGCCACCACCAACTGAATGTAGACTATCCCTTCTGAATAGTGTAGGTTTCCTTGGTAAGAACATCAGCTGAACTTAACTCAGACTTAAACTAGCTTTCAGTACTTGTAACAATTCCTGCTTCAGCACTTTCTGTTAGCACTTGTAGCTCTGGTACTTTCCAATAGAGCTGTAATGATATACAACTGTAATAATAATGTTTCCTAGGTCTGCTGCCATCCTGTGTTTGATCTGCTTCCTTTGAGACTGTACTCCTGATACTTTACTTTCAGGCAGTCTAACAAATGTGGTAATGCAAGTGAATTTCTTGGAGTAGAAGCCTGTTTCTTGAAGTAGGAAGCCAACACAATGGGCTTAAAGATCTCTGTAGAAAAAAAGTCATGAACTTAAAAAAATCTCGAAAGTTGTTAATAATAGACATTGGTCAAATAACAAAACTAAATAATCAAATACGTGGAAGAATTAATGCAAGGATCCACAAGTAAGAGTTTCTGGTGTTACCAAGCATTTGTAAAAAAAAAAAAAAAAAAAAAAAAAAAAAAAAAAAAAAAAAAAAAAAAAAAAAAATGGTTGTCCAAGAACCTTAAAATAGTCAGTATAAAACATTGGTGAAATCAGAAACCCTGTATGCCACTTAGTACCTAACAGTAAGTTTCAAGTTGGAACATGGAGAAAAGAATTAAAAAGAAAATGCTCGGTACACTAAAGACACCAGACACCTGGAAATTAAGAAGTAAAGCTGAAATATATCAGAATGTAGAAAATGTAACAGAGACAATAAGAAAGTCTTTTGAAGTGTTAATAAGTATTAAGGGCAGTGTCTAGATTTTAGTAGGTTTAATTGCATTCAGTAGTGTAATACCTGTTTGGGGAAGTGAAGATTTTAAGTTCTGTGCCGCATTTTTAAAGAAAATAGTGTAAAACCATTACCACTTAACAGCCATTTTTAGGCCTAAATTTTGTGCATGAAAGTTAAGTGATTTGAAGTGTAATTAAGTAAGTATATTAATGTTATATTTATATTACACCACTATAGAGCATAGTAAATAGGAAATTATCTTTATTTAGTGAAATCTTAAAAAGTAGGCCTATATTGTAAATAATCATGAGTGTGAAGTGTTTTAGCTGCCATGGGAAAGTTAGTTCTGGGGTGCTATGCAGCTGTTGTGGCAGATCGTTTCACTGGGGGGAATGTAGTGGCATGGAAATTGGGGAACAAAATGAGACTCTTCCTAGGTATTGTAAAGTGTGTTCATGGGATATGAAAATAGCAGAACAGGAGGGGAAGATTAGAGCCCTTCAGGCAGAATTAGATAAAGCTACGGAGGAACTAATTAGGTTAAGGGGGAGAAGGGCGAAGAGAATTAGGAAGTGGTAGCAGGGAACAGGGGCCCAGAAAGAGGACATTATCTGACAGTTTCATTGTTGGCACAAAAAATAGATTTGCCCTGCTGCCACAGTCTCATTTAGATGCAGACGTAGGTGTAGCTGATGCACAGCAGAATTCAGTTAGGAAGCCTATTGGTTCAGAAAAAGTAGGAAGTGGGAAGAAAATTCTGCTGTTCGGTAGCAGTCATGGAAGAGGTGTGGGCCAACTTCTGCAAGGAAAATTAGGTGACAGCTACCAAGTCACAAACTTTTTCAAGCGTAGTGCGTCTCTCAGCCAAATCATAAAGGGCATAGGATCTTTGTGTAAAGGTTTCCTAAAGGAGGATCATGGTGTAATAGTGGGTGGAGCAGGGAACACTATCGATAGGGACCAGGGCTACAGTATTGAGAGTGATATGGTAAAAATAGCATCAGCAACAAACCATACTAATGTTGGGTTTATGCCTGTTTTCAAGCAGTACAATCGACACCAGTTGAACAGCTCTGTGAAGAGGGTCAATACGGAGCTGGATCGACTGCTTCTGGGTCAGGGATTGGTTTGGTTCCTGTTGACACTATTGTTAGGTGGGGCTTTTCTTCTCATGCCCTGCGTCTCAATAGAATAGGGAAGGAAATACTGGCTAGATTGATAGAAAATTTTTTAAAGGGTACACTGCAACTCATGGAAGTAATTCTTCTTTAGGTGAAGCTCATTATCTACACATTCAATATTGAAACAAGATGTATTTGAAAATGTTAAGCATAATACTTGTGAAGACAAAAAAAGTAACAATAAATTTACTACATCAAAATATAAGAGGTTTAAAAAACAAAATTAATGAATTTCAGATCTGTTTAGGTGAGCTAGTCTACAAATCCTGTTGATATTATTTGTATTTCTGAACATCATTTAGGTAGTGAAATTGAAATGCTTAATATGGAAGGGTATACCTTAGCTTCAAATTATTGTGGAAAAGAGATGGAGAAAGGAGGAGTTGCCACTTACATTAAAAAGGGTCACAATTATAAAAACATTGAAGATCTTAAATACTGTGATGATCAGCATTTTGAATCATATGCCACCCAAGTAGAAACACACAAAAGAAAAATAATTATAGTCACAATATACAGGCCTCCAACTGGTAATTTCCAGCTATTCACTAAACAGCTTGATGCAGTATTAAATTTATTAACTTCTAAAAATAATGGGCTCACACTAAGCAGAGGTTTTAATTTAAATTTTCTGGAGGATAGTTACTCAAGGTCCATACTAGAGTCTCTTACCACTTCTTATAATCTCATTCCCTTAGTACAGGTCCCAGCCAGGGTTAAGGGTACCAGCAGCACTGCTATTGATAACATTTTCATTGATACTAGCAAATCATAGTATAAATCCAATATTTAATGGCCTTTCAGATCATGATGCTCAGTTGCTTACATTTAATATAGTGGGGTCTGATTCAACTAATAACAGGAAGTGGGAACCTATATGAATAATAAATGAAACAGGAATTGTAGGTATAAAAATTGGTTTAAGGAATACAGACTGGAAAGATGTATACAATTCATCCGGGATAAATGAAAGATATAACTGTTTCTCAGATACGGTCATAGGTCACACTGAAAACTGCTGCCCTAAGAAAGTAATCAAAGGAAATAGATCAAATGTTTCAAAATCTTGGATTACAAATGGAATAAAAGTATTGTGTAAAACAAAAAGAAGACTGTACTTAATGTCAAGGGAAAACGATGACTACAGAGCTAAATCACATTACAAATTATATTGTAAAATTCTAAACAAAGTAATCAGAACATCAAAATGTATTTATTTTCTAGAAAAAATAAATGCCTCTAATAACAAGATAAAAACTATATGGAACATAGTAAAAAGTGAAACAGGAAAAACTAATCAGGCAAATGAGAAAATTATGTTAAAAGTAAATAATGAGTTGATTAGAGATACCTCCAAAATTGAAGACACTTTCAATAACTTTTTCCTTTCAGTGGCAGACAACTTAGGTTTGCGTAGTTCCTCAGAAGACTGCTTAAAATATTTAAAAAATGCATTTCTGGAGAAGTTTGTCAAAATTCAATTATATCCTACCTCACTGAAAGAGATGTCTAATGTTATTAGCTCTCTTAGAAACAAATGTTCCAGTGGTTATGATGAAATCAGCACTACCATAATTAAATGCTCCTGTTCAGAACTTTGTGACATACTGGGTTACGTATGTAATGAAACCCTCCACAGTGGTACTTTTCCAGAAAGGCTTAAATATGCTTTTGTGAAACATTACACAAAAAAGGAGTCAAATCATCAGTGGAAAACTTCCGTTTGATTTCATTATTGGCAGTATTTTAAAAAGTGTTTGAAAGGATTATATACAATAGACTTTATAAACATTTAGTACAGAAAAATATTCTCATTCTACCGAAAAATATTCTCATTCGCAATCAGTTTGGATTTTGGAAAGGATTGTCACCTCATCAAGCTATATTCACGTTAACAGATCATGTTTTAGAATAAAAAAATCAAAATTATTATCACTTGAAATATTCTGTGATCTGGCTGAAGCTTTTGATTGTGTTAAGTATGGTATCCTTGTACAAAAGTTAAAATATTATGGGATAACAGGAGTAGCAGGCTCATGGTTCTCATCCTATCTTTTTAACAGAAAACAGTGTGTGTCTGTATCAGGCTTACCACATAACAATAGTCATTCAAAATATGAAACCATCAGACAAGGGGTGCCCAAGGGCTCTATTTTAGGTCCCTTGTTGTTCCTATTATATACTATTGACCTTCCATACGCAGTGTCACAAAATGCAAATTTTGTCTAATTTGCAGATGATACAAGTATTGGTATAAAAAACAGCACTCGTGATCTCACTGAGCAATCAGCTAATGAAATATTTGCAAGTATCAATGGGTGGTTCACAGCAAATGGATTGTCACTGAATACAGATACAGATACAGATACAGTTTAGTACCTCACAAAGAATACCTAACCCTGTAAGTATAATGTATTCAAACAATGAAATTAAAGCTGTAGACAGTGTCAAATTTTTAGGGCTACAAATTGACCACAACCTAAATTGGAAAACTCACTCTCTAGACTTAATGAAACACCTTAGTTCAGCTACATTTGCAGTACACATGATAGAAGAAATAGGTGATATAAAAATGAAGAATTTCGTTTATTTGGCCTACTTCCACTCACTGATGAGTTACGGAATCATCTTTTGGGGAAACTCCTCTCACAAAGAGAATATTTTCAAAATTCATGAACGAGTCATTAGAATTATATCTGGTGTCAGTCCTAGATCATCATGCAGAGACCTCTTTAAGAAACTTGGTATTCTGACTACTACTTTTCAGTACTCATTGATGTCCTTTGTCATTTCCAACATGTCTCTTTTCACACAGAATAGTGCAAAACATGATTATAATACCAGAACCGAAAGCAATCTGTATAAGGACAATGAAAGCTTAAAATTAGTAGAAAAAGGAGTGAAATACATGGGTACTCATATATTCAATAACTTACCAGAGCATATCAAAGGTCTTTTAAGTGATAAAGATTGGTTTCAGAGTGAATTAAAGAACTTTTTGTTGGCCAACTCCTTCTACTCCATTGATGAATATCTTCACAGGGATTATGCTCATAACTCTGTCTGCATTAGAATTGTACAATATCCATGTATATAAAAAAAAAAAAAAAAAAAAAAACACCTTGGACTCTTTCCATGTCCCAGAGACTCCTCTCGAAGGGATCCATGGAAAACAATAAATGTAATGTAAAGAGGAGACTAATATTCTGTGGTAATTTATACAGAACTAAGGACTAGAGATTAACTAAATAGGTCTGTGAATACCTTTGCAAAAGAAGTCAACTAAGAGATGGATTCAAAAGGCCAAGAATGAATTACAAACCAATAATGTAAGGGAAGATGAAATAGTAGATGTGACAGCTTCAGAGTAAAGGTTTTGCAGATGGAAGACGCCTAGGTAGAAAGGAAAAGAGCATGGTTTAAAACAGATTGAGGGGATGATTTACTGGATAAAAAGCAAGAGTAAACATCAGAATGTGAAGAATTAAAATTTCCATGCAGTCTCCTGGAGACATACATGAGAGGGGGAAAAAGGCCTGTAATTATTGCTTTTATTTTTCATTTGAAGTAAATCAGTCACTTTTTTTATCGATAATAAGTTTTGTTCATAAATTAGAATCTTCTGATAATGACCTTGAAAACATATTAAAAAACTAGAAACCCGCCTCGATTGCGTGAAAAGCACCTAGTGTTAACCTAGGTTTTGGCGTAGATAACTACACCTTCTTCAGAACAATAAAACCCACAAGTGCCTAAGAAGACCTTTGTCAATGATTAAAAGAACACCATAGCTAAACATTTATAAATGAAAAAAAGGAAAACACAAACAGTACATATGTATAAAGTCTAAACCACTACTTAAACCTCCACCCCACACCGGCCTATGTTCGATGGGCCATGATCCACCATAAACTGCAGCTACAAATGTTTAACACTGGGTGCTTTTTACACAATCGAGGCGGGTTTCTAGTTTTTTAATATATTAACCAACGATTGCTGACACGCTGCGATGTTGAAGGTTCTTAAACCTTGAAAACAGTCCAGTACAATATTATATTTAACCTACATCCTTTGAAGGAACTCCCATAAATGATGGCAGCTTTTGAAAGTAAATTACTCTCTATGATATGTATTATAATTGTTACTGAATGAAAAATTTCGTATTTCTGTGTTTATCTATGGTTGAATTCAACATTACACTGGTATTATTCCTTGCGTCCCATGGTGTACACCCACAACTCACATGCTATCAATTCTTCAATTGTCTTATCTGTTTGCTGAAATGGCAAATGATATGAAATTTATGTTGCATATAAATGTGCATGTTTACTGAATGCTAAGCATTATATGTTAGGCAGTGGTATATGATCTATTTACGTACTGGATTGCTACTGTGTGTCACTCTTTTAAATCAATTAAACCAGTTTCTGTGTGTGCTGAGGCTTGTTTTTCAATGTGTGTACATTTCATAGTTGCAGTTCATGATTTTCATTGTATTTTGTAGGTAGGCATTGAATCATATCAGTGTGCTTTTAAAAATATGATAACAGCATGATTGGTTGCATTCATTTACATATATCTAAATGTGAGCTTCAGTGGTAAGCAGTTATATGGACAGAGTGAGTAATATCTACTTTATCCAAGTAGTGTATTTTTTTTTCAGTTGTCATTGTGACAAAACTTGATGTCACCTTGTACTTTTAATTTCCTGGGTGTCATTCAGTAGTTTCATTTTCCCAGTTTCCTGCTTTGTATTTGTTTACTTTTGGTAAAATACAGATCATCTACTTTTTTGTCTTCTCAATTGTTTTACTTTCTCAAGTTTGAAGTCTGACACTGCTCACTTCACAACGTATTTATCATGATCTATTAGTGTGTGGCTGTTTTTTTTTGGGGGGGGGGGGGGGGGGGCATCTTGTACTGAATGTTATAAAACTTCAACTTAGTGGCAGTGGATGATCAGTTTACTGTAGGCATGTTTTTGCAGTCCACTGGAAACTACCTTGTTTTGGGTTTTACACAAAAAAATGCAGAACTGATACAACAAATCTCTGTACTTACTATATATTTTCAGTTAGTGATGGTCATCTTCAAACAAGGACTCATTTGAATCTGTGCTCATCTACATTCATTTTTTTGCTGCTGAAAATGTTTCTGCATGCAGTTTTCAATGTAGATGGACAGGAGCACTGCTGTTTTTACCTTATGGAGGAGTGCAAAGACTTGCATGTAGTAAACTACCTCTGCAGTACTAATGAATTAATTTATGATGACAAAAATTTTTACAGTGTAAGAACACTGTTCACAGTTAATGAACAGTCATCCACACACATGTCATGGAAAATAGTTCCTTCATAATGTGAGCAGTATCATTTCTTTTTGTTGATGCATGTAAACTAATTCTGTCAACATGACAAATGGTGCAAGAACAGATAGTTTAATATTCAAGTAACTAGCAGATTAAGAATTATTTTTAGAGGCAGTGGGAAATATTTGTGTATGTGGCTACCTTAGTAGTATCAATACAGACACTTTATAGCTCAGCGTCTTCAGATTTTATACATTGGATGGACATTTTGTGTACACAGACTTAACATTTCAACATGTATAAAAAATAGGAGCCCTGTGAAATCATTAGAAAAAAATTGTTCTGCTTATAGGAAATATAAACTCTTTCTTTAATGTGTGAAAAGTATTGTACAAAATATAATGAAATTTTTTCTACCATACTTATAATTTCAGTTTGATTTTAGACAGCTTAATAATTTTTACTTAACCAAAATTGAAAATATGTGACAGAATTGTGGGTAACAGTAATGAGATTATTGTTGACAAATCTTAGACATAAAAGTCATAGGTAGTAGAAAAATTAGCTCCACAAAATCTATGGCTTTGAGATGTATCAAATGACTGATAAATCACTCATACTTTGGAAATGAAAAAAATACTGAGGATGCACAGTGGAAATGGAACCTAACTGCTACCTACACCATTTTCTTATACAGATACTTCTGTTACGGATCTCATTGTGTTTCTGATATGGGGGAGCATCTGTTGGTTCCACATAGGTTGTGACTTGTATCTCTCTGTTTTATATTATGGTTGAATTTGTTCTTTTTAAAAATAGTAATGGGCAACTTAATTTTCTGGATGTGTTTCTGAGCAAACAAATGGACAGGACATTGGGCCATAGAAAATCCCACAAATACTGACCATTACCTTCACAAGGATTCTGACCATCACCCTAGACCAGTGGTTCCCAACAGGTGGTCCGCAGACCCCCAGGGGTACGCGAGCTTTGCCAGAGGGGTCCGCAAGATGCTATTAGAATAAAAAATATATTATATATATTTCGTATGATAACAGATTTTTTTGTTTTGGCCGCTTCCTGCATGAGCAGTTTTAAGCTCAATATTTTTTCAATAATGAATACGTCAATGTTTTTTCTAAGTACCAAAAATAGAAAATGTATAAAAAGACTCTTAATTTGGCTTTTTTAGGTACTTGATAGTGTGATATGGCAAGGTACCAATCATGCTTGATGAGGGGGTCCTCGAGAAAATTTTGTTGGGAACCCCTGCCCTAGACAAAAAGAAGCTGTTATCAAATTTTGGTGAACAGCACCAACAAAATTTGTTAACCGTTTCATTTGAAAGATGAGGTTAACCACTTACAGTCATCCTTTGAGAAGAATGGTTACTTTAACAAGGAAATAGATAGAGTTCTTTGCCCTAGGGAGAGAATCAGGATCAATGAGGAATAATGGCTCCCCAACAGGAAAGTTTTTCTTCTGATTATTAGTAAGATTATAGGTAATATTGGGAAGATGTATGGAGAAATACATTGTTGAAACTATTTTCAGACCTGCCAGAACATTATGACCACCAACATACTGTCACTATAAACCCATCCAGGCGATAGCATCATTGCCTGGTGAGGATGACTGCTAGTCATACATATGCATGGTTCATGTAGTATCAGCGAGCATGCTGTCTGTGTGTAGAATGGGGAAGGCCAATGATTTATCTGAGTTTGACTGAGGGCAGAATTTGATGGCCTGAAGGTTCGGAAACTGCATGACTTGTCATGTCTTGGAGGACTGCTGTGGTGAATGGCTAAACCAAAGTGAAACCACATCCAACTTGTCCTTGGGTTGGGCGACCACCGTCATTATAGATGTTTGACATTGTTGGCTGGGCACACTGGTAAAACAGGACAGATGGCAAACTATGGTGAAACTAACATCAGACTTTAGTGATGTACAGAGTACAGGTGTGTCTGATCACAGAGTGTGCCAAACAATTCTAATGGTGGGCCTTTGCAGCTGATGACCCACACGTGCCAATGTTAACACCATGACATTGGTGAGTATGACTGAAATGGGCACGTGACCTTCAGCACTGGATGTCGGCACAGTGGAAGAGTGTTGCATGGTCTGATAAATCCCGATACCTTCTTGATTGTGCTGATTGGCAGGTGGGGGAGGGGGGAAGGGGGGAGAGGGGCTGCGAATCCATCATCTACCAGGGGAACAGCTCCTTGATACCTGTACTGCGGAACAGAGACAAGCTGGTGGTGCCTCCATTATGCTCTGGGGAACATTCATGTGGGCATCCAAGGGTCCAGTGGAGCTCATGCAAGGCACTGTGATGACCAAGGAGTATCATGCACTGGTTGCAGAACATATGCATCTCCTTATGACAATAATGTTTTCCGATGGCAGTGATATTTTTCAGCAAGTAATGTGCCATGTCAAAAGGCTAGGAGTGTGGTGGAGTGGTTTGAGGAACACAGTGGCGAGCTACAATTGATGCACTGGGCCCCCCAACTTGCCAGATCTGTACGTGATCTAATTCATCTAGGATGTGATTGAACGTGGCATCAGAGCTCATCACCCCCTTCCCCAGAATTTACGGGAATTACGTGACTTGTGTGTGCAGATGTGGTGCCAACTCCCTTCAGGAACCTACCGAGGCTTCATTGCCTCCCTAACACGAAGTGTCACTACTGTTTTCCGTACCGGAGGTGGACGTATGTGCTATTAGGTACGTGTTCGTAATGTTCCGGCTGATCAATGTATATTGGTGGCATGGAAAGAAATCTTAACACCCATTCGGGTGAACATAAGAGGAACTACCATCTGGGACATATGAATAAATTGGCCATAGCATGATGTGTGTACCAAGAGGGTAAAAGTGAAATAAAATTCAGTGCCACATTGGAAACCTCTGCATTTATGGAGGGGCTTTTGAGATATATAAACACGGTAATAACTTTAATAGTAAAGAGGAAAGTGCCAAACTGGATAAAATATGGATATCAACTTTGCGGTGACAGAATGACGATCCATTACTTTCATTCGAGAATATTGGCACTAGCAGAGAGTGCCTCATAGCCAACATCACATGATGGATTGTGGGGCCCTCTATACTGCCTGTATATTCAGCGCTCCCTTGAGTTCTGATTGCATTTTGCTGCTTTTCATCTGAAGATATCTTTTGCAGCTGGAGACAAAACATTAGGGGAAAGTTTTACATATCAACCATGGCCTGTCGGCCTGGAAGTATTAAGTGAAGAAGAATAATTTTAACACTTATGATAAGTTAAAACTGCATATTGTACACATGATGCTGATTTCCAAGACTCCAGTGTTCCAGATCCAATATATTGCGGGTTTTCATGCCAAAAACACTGAACTCATAAGTATTAGGACTAAACTGATCTTCTCTACAGCTATGTATAGCCCTCTTTTAAGCAGTTTACCTTACTAATCGGTCAGTATATTATGTTAGAAAGTTACCTGATACTTTGGCACAACGTGAATCTTTCTTCCCCTTATGCTGGTTTAACAGATATGTAGTTTTACTATCTATTGACATTGTCTTCTGTTAGGAAGAATTTTATCTTTCAGTTTGGTCACCTACCCAGATGCAGATGTACAGACCAAATTAATATTTGTGTCTTTTGTGCTGGCTCTCTTTTCTGGTGGTTGCTTCTTCCTTTTTTCCTTCTTGTTTTTCTTGTGCCTTTGTCTGGCATCAGCACAGGGTCAGCATGGTTATTAATGGATGTGGCACGGTTAATTTAAGGGATGGCCACATGTCCTGCTTCTTGCCACCCTATTACCCCCAAGAACAAAATATGTTGAGTTCAACTGTCTGCATGTGATGTTATTAATGTGGAAGTGAGCAAAAGTTTGTGAATCATGTAAATGAAGTAGGTCTTGGCTACCAGCCCAGTATTCACCTAGTGGGACATGGAAAACTGCCCAAAAACAACATCCAGACTGGCCAGCAAATGGACCATCGTCATTAATTTGGTGTGGGGCAATGCATCTTCCCATCCTGGATGCAGCACTTTAACATGCATGACTATCCAGTTGGGTTGTTCTAGTGATTTCTTACTCCAGCATTCTTTCAAATGTCTGCTAACTTTGTATTTTCTAACTGTGTTGCTAACTGTGCAAAGCCATTGAATTTATTAGTCAATTCACAGTTGCTTGTGGCTATTCATGGAAGATGCAACATGGAATATAAATATGGACAGACACACTACTATGTTGGTAGAAAAGAAAGGCAGCAGACAGGCATTAGGGAATGATGATTACTACCTTCAGAATAGTAGTATATAGTGAATAGTGATTTATCTCTAAGAAAATGTGCTTGATTAGGGTAAAAATTATTAATACAATTCACTTACATAAAATTAAAGCTAATCAAATGGAGCAATGTTCTAAAGCTAATTATTTTTTTCTGAAAATAAAGTTACCTTTACATAATAATGCTAATGATGGACGACATCCTGTATAAATTATGACCTCCTCCTACAGTAATTCTTCCACCGAACTGTAATACTTCTGTTGGAGGGAAGGGAGGGGGAGGGGGGGGGAGGACATTGTTAAAAGTTACAGGTTTTTAAATAATGGAAAACATGATTCACTTGGATGTGCACCACATGTACCTGATTTTTTTTCCAGAGTTTTAGTACGAGTGATGTATTACTAGAACTTCCTGAGAAAACAATGCCATACCTTATTACTGCTCCAGAGTAGGTGTGGTATGCAGTTGTCTTTGTGTCCATCTCACTGACACTGGATAATATTTGCAAAAAATGGTTCAAATGGCTCTGAGTACTATGGGACTTAACTTCTGAGGTCATCAGTCCCCTAGAACTTAGAACTACTTAAACCTAACTAACCTAAGGGCATCACACACATCCATGCCCGAGGCAGGATTTGAACCTGCGAACGTAGCGGTCGCGCGGTTCCAGACTGTAGCACCTAGAACCGCTTGGCCACCCCGGCCGGCTAAGGATAATATTTGCAGTCAAGTACAAAACTTCATAATTTACCTGATCGATACTGTATGTACTGATTATAATTTAAATTCTTACCTAGATTTAGAGCTATAAATTTAACAGAATGCACTTCTTTTGTGTTGTTATTTTTATTTCCTACTGTTTTGACTGTTGGTACATGAATTGTACCATATGCATTTTTGAGAAGTTCAGTATCACTCTGTTTACTTGGAATAATCTGTTTTATCTTTTTGGGCATCAGCAATTTTCTGCTTAATGATTTTAAATTGATGCAGATGCATCACTTCTAAAAAGAACAAATAGAGCATTTACAATGATGGGAAGTTTATTAACATACAACAGAAAAGGGGTAGGACCAATAATAAAGCCTTGTGGGAAAACTTATGATATTTTTTCCTATTCTGAATGATAATATAATATGGTTGAACAGATAACTACTCTATGCCTTCTGTTACATATGTATAGCATAAGCTGCTATAGTGCTCTGTCCCTAATCCCATTCTTTCCTGGTTTATGTGTTACTAAGGTGTGGCTTACTGAGTCAAAGGCCTTTGTGAGCTAACAAGATTCCTACCACTCTGTTGTTCTTCTCTAGTGAGGTGCTAATATCATAAGCAAAGTTGTTTATGGTATCTACAGTACGTTCTCTGATGAAAATGAGGCATGCTGTTCAAAATAATCCCATATGTTACATAACCCAGGACAGTAGCTGCTTTTTCAAATACCTTTGGTAAGACAGAAAGAATGGACAGAAGGTAATACTGTGCTGTCCATGTCTTCCTTCAACCTTTCTTATAGAGTGGGTTAATTTTGAAAATAACCTTGTTCAAAATACAATAGAGATATTATAATGAACCAGAAAGTAAGAATGCTGTTAAGTTCTATGAACAGTAGTGAATGAATCCTAGTAATCAAGAGAGATACAAAACCAAAGCCTGTCACAGTAGTAAAAGTATTTATGTATACTAACTTTACAGATGAGGAAGAGATTGAAACAAATGTATGATGAGGTAAAGAAAGATTCAACACAGTAAGGGAGATAAAACCTTAATTATATTGAGTGGACTGGAGTTTGATAGTAGGAAATGGAAGAGAATTAAAAATAGTTGACAACATCGACTAGTGAAAAGGATACTACTTGCTAAAATTTAGTCATTGCTGCCATCTGGTTTATTAATCGTGAGGGGCTGTATATGTGCAAGTGACTCGGAGACCCTATGAAGTTTGAGATATTTTATGTTATCACACAGCATTTATTTTGAAACCCCCGTTTTAAACTGCAAACCATTTCCAGGAGTGGATATGGAAACTGATTATATTATTAGTTATGAAATGCACATTAAAACTGAATTTGAAGATATTATAGGAAGGTAGGAAATGGAGGAGATGAGACATGGATAAGTTGAAACAACTAGAGGATGATGAGAGTTTCAAGTGGCTCATTACACAGCAGGTGACTGATATACGTGAAAGAAATACAGAAGAAGATAAAGAGGTAACTTTGAGAGATGATATAGGAAAAACAGTAAAAGAGCAGCTAGATGAAAAGACAAGGCCCAGTAGGAATCCTTGCATGATACATAAGATATAAAATTTAACTGGCAAAAAGGGAAAAGATGAAACTGCAGCAAATAATGTGGCCAAATGGGGGTACCACCATCTGTAAAATGAAATTGACAGAAAGTGCTAAATGGTTTAGTAGGGATGACTAGAGGAGAAATGCAAAACTGTGAATGGTGATAGGAGTGATAGATACTACATACAGGAAAATTAAAGAAACTTTTTGAAAAAAGAGAAGGAACTGTTTGAACATCAAGAGGTCATATAGTAAGCTGAAATTAAGGAAAGAAGGTAAGAATGAAATGTGAAAGGAACATATTGAAGAGATATATAGCGAGAGGAAACTTGAAGACAATATTACAGAATGAAAAGAGGAAGTGAATGAAGGTTAGGTGGGTGATATGATACCGCAATGAGAATTTGACAGAGTACTGAAAGATCTTTGTTGAAATAGAACCCAAGATGTAGATGACATTCCCTTAGAATTATTAAGATCATTAGTGTAACCAGTCAAGCTATCCAGTACATCTGGTATGATATATGAGACAGGTGATGTACCACCACAAGAAAGTAATATTCCCAGTGTGAAGGAAGGAATATCAATGTTTAAACACATGTGGACGACAAGGTCATTGGAGCTGGAGCACAGGCTCAGGTTGATGAAGGAAGGTAGAGGAAATTGATCATGTTCTTTCAAAGGAATCATCCTGGCAATTACCGGGGGTGTTTGAAAAGTCCATGCAAAGTCCGAGTGATGGCACCACCGGTGCGTATCGAGGTCATGTTTAGTTAGTAGCATCTTTAGAAAGAATGCACACCAAGTTTCAGCTATGTTGGTCTATTTCATTGTGTTTGTCTTTTGTGTGAATCAAGGAAGTCGAGTAATTGTCAAAAAATGGACGAAAAAGAATTTCGTGTGGTGATTAAACATTACTTTATGGAAGGCAAAAAATGCCTTAGGAGATTAAAGAGAAGCTTGGTAAACATTACAGTGACTCTACACCTTCGATTAGAACAGTTTATAAGTGGTTTCAGAATTTTTGGAGTGGCCATATGGGCACAAGTGATGCTGAACGTTCTGGATGCCCTGTGGAGGTTACGACTCCAGAAATCACTGATAAAATCCATGATATGGTGATGGATGAGAGAAGAGTTAAGCTGTGTGAGATTGCTAGTGCTGTGGGCATCTTGAATGAACTTTAGGGAAATAATGGGAAACGTGAATTTGAGTAGTCTTATGGGGAATTCAAACTACAGCCTTCCCAAATTAGTATCCATTGTCTTACCACTGTGCCACCTCTCTCAGTTCCAATACAAAAGAAGCTAGTGCTGGCAGTGCCACAAGTTATGGTGCATGCTGTGTGGTGTAGCGGTTAGGACCACTGGTTGGTATGTTGCTGGTCGCCAGTTCAAGCCCAACCTACAGCAGTTATTAATTGTTTAATTTTTACCAATTCTGGATTCCTCTTGAGAAATATCTTATGTCTGTAATGTTTGTGTATTCTGAAATATTCAAGCTTTGTATAAGTAGCTGCTCTGGCTGTCCAGGAGTTCAGTTCAGGGCATGAGCACTTCTGGAGCAAGAGAAGATAAATTTTTAGTGACTATTATGCCACGAGGTGTCAATGATCATAACACTTCTATTGACAGTAGTTGATTTAAGACAATAGTAGTCGACATGTGAGACAAAGCCCATCACTGTACACTGTATGAGGTTGCTCCCCAATACACTGTAGGCTTCCCATCACCTTACAGGGGTGCCAGCTGCTTGCTTAGCCACCAGATTCAGGAAAACTAAGTGAGGTGAACGTCTTTGGAGGTGAAGTCACCACAAATGAAAATCCTCCATGAAAAACAGCTGTTAAAATGTCAGGAGATCAGGGGCTTCTTTTTCTTTAATGTCAAGTGTGTATTGTTGTTAGCTGAAGACCACTATGTTCTATGATACAAAAGCAAATTTGGTGAGAGCTGCAAATGGAAGATAAGCTCAGTGGGCAGGAACATCTATTGTAAGAATAGCTATCAATGATGGAATGCAGCCTTTCAAATTTGTTGTTTCAGCAGAATGTAGTCATAATGGTATGCTCAGTTGGGAGTTCTTGCAAGCATCACAAGCAGTCATAGCTGTTAAAATGAAAATTCCAGAATAATGAAGGTATTCCAACAAGCACATATTCTTGGTGGTTGTTTGCTGTTGAAGACATTGTACCGCCATCGTCAATAGCACAAGTTCCAGACATCACTTGAGACCCTCAGTTAAACTTTGACGCTTTTGTTGATTTTCAAAACGCTACTCAGGCTCACAAAATAAACCTTCATTCCAGCAGATCATAAGCACTGTAGGTGGCCAAGGAGAACTTTGGATCACTAATTGTCAGGAGCAGAAATAACTCATCCCTAAAGGTATGTGCGTAGCAACAGCTGAACCAGTCCAGAAAGGGAAGCTCATTGTCATCAACAAAGAATCATGCTCTGCTACAGAACAGAAAATGGAGTTGAGAAAGCTGCTATTGGACTGACCAACCTAACATCAGTGAGTGACAGTGTTCTGCATCAGTTTTCAGATGCTTTAAATTAGGAGTGGAGAAAAGACAGATCAAGTGGCCCTTAATAAAATATAATATCAACATTGGGAATCACTCACCATTTATCCAGTGCACATAAAGATGACATTTGCTAAGCAACATGTAATACAGATGGAAATAGAGAAGATATTGCAAGAACCTTCTGATAGTCCTTGGTACTGTCCTTTGCAAGAACTACTGCAGGGACATGCCAAATTTTTCTTGAAAAAAGTGCAAGGAAGGTCTTTCTCATCGTTTAGGAGGTGCAAACATAATCTTCAGTCCTAGAGATGTATGACAAGAATATCGGGACTGAATTTCACACCATACTAAGGGTTTTAGAATAGAGGCAGTTGTAGTGCAAATGCCTTATGCCTCCAGAATACCCTCCAGGTCTGAGGTGAACTACTCTTCAACTGAGAAAGAGTTCCTTGCGTTAGTTTGGGCCATCAATAAGTTCTGGCCATATTTATTTGTCATTTGTGATGGACCACCATTATCTCTGCTGGATGACTAGCCTGATGGACCCACAGGGTCAACTGGTGAGATGGGCACTGAGGCTTCAGTGGTGTAGAGAAGTGGATGCCAACAAAAGGCCATTGACTACCTTTTGAGGAATCATTAGGAGCAACACAGCAGTATGGATGAAATATCAGCCATCACAGTATTGAAAGACACAGCTGCTGAAAAGAGGTAAGGTCCAGCACTTCTGAAAACCATTGGAGCCTTGAGGAAGGGGGAACTTAGAAAAGGAGAATTGCAATTTGTTAAAAGAGTATTGTGTAAGATGAACTATGATTCATTGGGGCAGAAATGGTTGCTTGTGATCCCAGCTCATCTGTAGACAGCCATCCTGAAGGTTTTGTATGATGCTTCAGTGTCTGGTCACCTGGTACTCCAGAAGACCCTAGGCAGAATCAGATACAAGTATCAGTGACTAGGTGCTACCAGTGCATTACACTATATGAGCCACTGTAAGGAATGCCAATGATGGATGCATGTGCTACAATTACATCCAGGGTATCTGTTACTAGTCCCACTTGTAGCAGCACTATTCCATGAAATTGGATGTGACCTGTTGGGAACCTTCCTGAAGTTGACCAGTGGTAATCGATGGATAAATAATCTGCACTGACTGCATCACTCACTAAGCTGTCACTAAAACTTTGCTGATTACTGAATCTCCAGAAATTATGAAGTTCCTTTATGGAAGACAGCATGTTGTAGCATGAAGGACTGTCTGATGATGTCTGATCATGAAAAAATTTTCCAGTCAAGACTAATACCAGAAATAATTTCAAGTTATGACATTACTCACAGGATGACAACTACCTGCCATCCACAGACAAATGGCCTCACTGAACGTTTTAGTAAGCTGGTGGACAGAGACATTTTGATTCAATACTATCCATCATGAGAATCACATAAAACACAGCAGAGCAAGACACTACAGTTCCATGCTGTTCTTTATACTCAATGATCATGAGGCCAAGACAACAGTGTATAAGCTGTTCCCATTTCAGCTGGGCAGTATTCAGAATGACTACATGAAACACCTCATCACCAGGACAAAAGAAGGAAGACAGCTGTCTCACATACAGACCCTGGATACCAAGGACAAGGACTGACAGCACTACAGTGCCAAGCACCAACCAATGACATACAGCCCAGGAGACTGTGTTTGGATTTTTAAAACGGTGAAGAACATAGAACTGTCAGAAAAGTTTCTAAAGTATTACTTTGGTCCATGTGGAAGACACATCATCCATGTCATTCCTCCTGCAGTCCACAGGTGCAGATCAATGATGGGCGGTTGGAGGAAATTGAAGACCCACTCTATGATTGTGAAGCTCGATGGGAGGTGCCACCTTCAACACTCGTCTTAGTGAAGAGGATATTAAAACATGACCCTAACACAAGGCTGCCAGTGCTGTCATACAGAGGACCATTGACAGGATCTAGATCCAGAGTGCTGTAGTCACCTTCTATGAGAATTTTTGAGTCAGGTGCCACGAGCTACAGCACTCGCAGTGAGTTTTAGTGGTTAATGTTGCTGGTTTGTGTGTGCTAGTTTCTATTTCAAACCCTGCCTTTGGATTTGGACTTTATAGTGGTTTTGATGCAACAATATTACCAAACTGTCAGTCCAGTGAGTGAAGTCTGCAAAATATTAATACAAGTTACGTACTGAACAACTGACAGTAGCTGAGCTGGGGGTAGATCAGTTTTGTTTCTAGTTATTGACAGTGTTACTGTTTCTGTAACTGGCCATGAAGCACATCCCATGGGTAATGCTAGTGCTCATGTAGTGTCATGATAATTGTCCATCCTATGATCAACAGTTTGGAAAGTTTTATGGTCATTTTACCATACAAGACCCAGATGGTGCAGCAACTGAAACCTCATGACCTGCACAACCTTCTGAATTTGCTCATCTATTTCTGACAGAGATTGAAGTTGATGTTGTGGTTGGACAATATTCTATGGATGATGAGGCACATTTTACTCCACAGGGTGCAGTGGATGGACAGAACTGCCAAATTTGAAGTACTGTTAAACTGTGTATTGTGCATGAAGAACCATTGCATTTGCCATAAGTGACCATATGGTGTGGATTCACAGGCACCTTTATTCTCAGCCAGCTCTTCTTTGAAGATAATACTCCCAGAGGACCTGTCGGGTTTACTGTGATGTTTGCACATTATTGAGACCTCCTTGTACAGCATTTGATTCCTGCCTAGGAAGAGCACAACTGTATGGAAACCACTGTTTTCGTTTAAGAAGGGGCAATACCTCATGTTGCTTGCCCAGTGAATGATCTGCCTAATGCAACCATTCACAGATGTATTGTCTCCAGATGCATGGCCTGCAAGATCATCTGATCTAAATCCATATGACTATTGGCCCTGGGGATATCTAAAAGAATGTGTTTACCAGGGGCACATTTGGTCTCTACCTGAACTGAAGGCCATTGTAGAGGAATAGGTTGCTCAGATTCCTTTGTAACTGCTGTGACCAACTGTCGATAATATCATTCTACAGATGCATCATCTCATTGCTGTTTCCTGTGCTCATACTGAACGACTTGTGTAAGTGGCACATAATAATAAAAATCAACATTACACCTTTCTCACTTGTTTGACTTTTTCTGCCCACATCCCATTCCTAATGCACTACATTTGGAAACACTTCTGTATGTCTTTGTTGTCTTCACAGTGTCAGATTAATTCTTTATTTAATTTATATATATATATATATATATATATATATATATATATAATAGAGGGAAACATTCCACGTAGGAAAAATATATCTAAAGACAAAGATGATGTGACTTACCAAATGAAAGTGCTGGCAGGTCGACAGACACACAAACAAACACAAACATACAAACAAAATTCAAGCTTTCGCAACAAACTGTTGCCTCATCAGGAAAGAGGGAACGAGAGGGAAAGACGAAAGGATGTGGGTTTTAAGGGAGAGGGTAAGGAGTCATTCCAATCCCGGGAGCGGAAAGACTTACCTTAGGGGGAAAAAGGACGGGTATACGCTCGCACACACGCACATATCCATCCACACATATACAGACACAAGCAGACATATTTAAAGACAAAGAGTTTGGGCAGAGATGTCAGTCGAGGCGGAAGTGCAGAGGCAAAGATGTTGTTGAATGACAGGTGAGGTATGAGTGGCGGCAACTTGAAATTAGCGGAGATTGAGGCCTGGTGGGTAACGGGAAGAGAGGATATATTGAAGAGCAAGTTCCCATCTCCGGAGTTCGGATAGGTTGGTGTTGGTGGGAAGTATCCAGATAACCCGGACGGTGTAACACTGTGCCAAGATGTGCTGGCCGTGCACCAAGGCATGTTTAGCCACGGGGTGATCCTCATTACCAACAAACACTATCTGCCTGTGTCCATTCATGCGAATGGACAGTTTGTTGCTGGTCATTCCCACATAGAATGCATCACAGTGTAGGCAGGTCAGTTGGTAAATCACGTGGGTGCTTTCACACGTGGCTCTGCCTTTGGTCGTGTACACCTTCCGGGTTACAGGACTGGAGTAGGTGGTGGTGGGGGGAGGGTGCATGGGTCAGGTTTTACACCGGGGGCGGTTACAAGGATAGGAGCCAGAGGGTAGGGAAGGTGGTTTGGGGATTTCATAGGGATGAACTAACAGATTACGAAGGTTAGGTGGACGGCGGAAAGACACTCTTGGTGGAGTGGGGAGGATTTCATGAAGGATGGATCTCATTTCAGGGCAGGATTTGAGGAAGTCGTATCCCTGCTGGAGAGCCACATTCAGAGTCTGGTCCAGTCCCGGAAAGTATCCTGTCACAAGTGGGGCACTTTTGTGGTTCTTCTGTGGGAGGTTCTGGGTTTGAGGGGATGAGGAAGTGGCTCTGGTTATTTGCTTCTGTACCAGGTCGGGAGGGTAGTTACGGGATGCAAAAGCTGTTGTCAGGTTGTTGGTGTAATGGTTCTGGCATTCAGGACTGGAGCAGATTCATTTCCCACGAAGACCTAGGCTGTAGGGAAGGGACCGTTTGATGTGGAATGGGTGGCAGCTGTCATAATGCAGGTACTGTTGCTTGTTGGTGGGTTTGATGTGGATGGACGTGTGAAGCTGGCCATTGGACAGATGGAGGTCAACGTCAAGGAAAGTGGCGTGGGATTTGGAGTAGGACCAGGTGAATCTGATGGAACCAAAGGAGTTGAGGTTGGAGAGGAAAATCTGGAGTTCTTCTTCACTGTGAGTCCAGATCATGAAGATGTCATCAATAAATCTGTACCAAACTTTGGGTTGGCAGGCCTGGGTAACCTAGAAGGCTTCCTCTAGGCGACCCATGAATAGGTTGGCGTATGAGGGGGCCATCCTGGCCATCCTGGTACCCATGGCTGTTCCCTTTAATTGTTGATATGTCTGGCCTTCAAAAGTGAAGAAGTTGTGGGTCAGGATGAAGCTGGCTAAGGTAATGAGGAACGAGGTTTTAGGTAGAGTGGCAGGTGAACGGCGTGAAAGGAAATGCTCCATCGCAGCGAGGCCCTGGACGTGCAGAATATTTGTGTATAAGGAAGTGGCATCGATGGTTACAAGGATGGTTTCCGGGGGTAACAGATTGGGTAAGGATTCCAGGCGTTCGAGAAAGTGGTTGGTGTCTTTGATGAAGGATGGGAGAGTGCATGTAATGGATTGAAGGTGTTGATCTACGTAGGCAGAGATATGTTCTGTGGGGGCTTGGTAACCAGCTACAATGGGGCGGCCGGGATGATTGGGTTTGTGAATTTTAGGAAGAAGGTAGAAGGTAGGGGTGCGGGGTGTCGGTGGGGTCAGGAGGTTGATGGAGTCAGGTGAAAGGTTTTGCAGGGGGCCTAAGGTTCTGAGGATTCCTTGAAGCTCCGCCTGGACATCGGGAATGAGATTACCTTGGCAAACTTTGTATGTGGTGTTGTCTGAAAGCTGACGCAGTCCCTCAGCCACATACTCCCGACGATCAAGTACCACGATCGTCGAACCCTTGTCTGCCGGAAGAATGACGATGGATCGGTCAGCCTTCAGATCACGGATAGCATGGGCTTCAGCAGTGGTGATGTTGGGAGTAGGATTAAGGTTTTTTAAGAAGGATTGAGATGCAAGGCTGGAAGTCAGAAATTCCTGGAAGGTTTGGAGAGGGTGATTTTGAGGAAGAGGAGGTGGGTCCCGCTGTGACGGAGGACGGAACTGTTCCAGGCAGGGTTCAATTTGGATAGTGTCCTGGGGAGTTGGATCATTGGGAGTAGGATTAGGATCATTTTTCTTCGTGGCAAAGTGATATTTCCAGCAGAGAGTACGGGAGTAGGACAGTAAATCTGAATTTTGAGGTTTTGGAGGGAGTGGAGCTGGAAGTGGGATATTGAGTAGATGGGAGAGACTGGGTTTGTGTGCAATGAGAGGAGGTTTAGAGGTTTGCTGGAAAGGTTGTGAAGGGTGAGTGAGTTGCCTTTCCGGAGGTGGGAAACAAGGAGATTGGATAGTTTTTTGAGGTGGAGGGTGGCATGCTGTTCTAATTTGCAGTTGGCCTGTAGGAGGATGCTCTGAACAGCCGGTGTGGATGTGGGAGAGGAAAGATTAAGGACTTTTATTAAGGATAGGAGTTGACGGGCGTGTTCATTGGCTAAGTTGATGTGTAGGTGAAGGATTAGGTGGGTGAGGGCAATGGATTGTTCAGTTTGGAACTGGTATAGGGACTGATGGAAGGAAGGGTTGCAGCCAGAGATGGGAACTTTAAGTGTGAGGCCTTTGGGGGTGATGCCAAATGTTAGACAAGCCTGAGAAAATAGAATATGGGAGCATAATCTGGCTAGGGCGAAGGCATGTTTGCGGAGGGAATGTAAATAAAACTTAATGGGGTCGTTGTGGGGGTGTTGTGAGGGTGACATGGTATTAGAAGGTGGAAAGTGTACCATGAGGCTGAAATCAAAATGAAAATAAAAATATATGGTGAGAGAGAAAGGTGAACTGGAAAGTAACTGGAGATCTGGTGTGAAAAAGGCGAAAAGGTGTTGGTTAGAGCTGGGCTATGTTGGATTTGGGTTGGTAGACAACGATGTGCACAAAGGTTAGGTGGTTGTGTTGCCGCCAAAACACGTTAAAGGACGGAGAAATTCGGGAAAATTTCGAAAAAACTGCGTGTAATGTATTAAAAGGAGTGGTTTTGTGGTGGTAGATTATGAAAATGAGGCTAACAATTGTCTGATGAAGAAATAATTTTCATAATCTACCACCACAAAACCACTCCTTTTAATACATTACACGCAGTTTTTTCGAAATTTTCCCGAATTTCTCCGTCCTTTAACGTGTTTTGGATGTGGGTTTTAAGGGAGAGGGTAAGGAGTCGTTCCAATCCCGGGAGTGGAAAGACTTACCTTAGGGGGAAAAAAGGGGTATACACTTGCGCACACACACACACATATCCATCCACACGTACACAGACACCATTGTCTGGTAAGTCTTTCCGCTCCCGGGATTGGAATGGGGGAGTGTGGGAGATAAAAGTTGTAGATGTCAACCAAGGTTTAATTACAATAAGCTGGTTCCACTGAATGTAGGTTTCAGTTGTCATGTAGAGATGAAGAGAGTTGCCCAGGGTGAACTACTATGGAGAGCTGCAGTCTTCAGACAGAAAATCATGAAAATGTAGGGGAAGATTGAGGATTTTGCCATTGTTGTACTTGCAAGTGTATATTGATGAGGTGTCTGACATATAGACAGAGAGGCAAGAAACAGTGTTGGGTTCTGATAAGAGAAACACTAAGAAAACAGTGAGTTGGTATTGTGTAACGGGAAATAAATGTAAGTGAAGTTTTCTCCATCATAATAAGACTGAGTTCTAGATGAGCCTGCTCCAAACCACCTGGAAATCAATATGTGAATGAATAAATATATGTATAAATCAGTCAGGAATGTTGTTGTTGTTGTGGTCTTCAGTCCTGAGACTGGTTTGATGCAGCTCTCCATGCTACTCTATCCTGTGCAAGCTTCTTCATCTCCCAGTACCTACTGCAACCTACATCCTTCTGAATCTGCTTAGTGTATTGATCTCTTGGTCTCCCTCTACGATTTTTACCCTCCACACTGCCCTCCAATGCTAAATTTGTGATCCCTTGATGCCTCAAAACATGTCCTACCAACTGATCCCTTCTTCTAGTCAAGTTGTGCCACAAACTTCTCTTCTCCCCAATCCTATTCAATACCTCCTCATTAGGTACGTGATCTACCCACCTTATCTTCAGCATTCTTCTGTAGCACCACATTTCGAAAGCTTCTATTCTCTTCTTGTCCAAACTGGTTATCGTCCATGTTTCACTTTCATACATGGCTACACTCCATACAAATACTTTCAGAAACGACTTCCTGACATTTAAATCTATACTCGATGTTAACAAATTTCTCTTCTTCAGAAACGATTTCCTTGCCATTGCCAGTCTACATTTTATATCCTCTCTACTTCGACCATCATCAGTTATTTTACTCCCTAAATAGCAAAACTCCTTTACTAATTTAAGTGTCTCATTTCCTAATCTAATCCCCTCAGCATCACCCGATTTAATTTGACTACATTCCATTATCCTCGTTTTGCTTTTGTTGATGTTCATCTTATATCCTCCTTTCAAGACACTGTCCATTCCGATCAACTGCTCTTCCAAGTCCTTTGCTGTCTCTGACAGAATTACAATGTCATCGGCGAACCTCAAAGTTTTTACTTCTTCTCCATGAATTTTAATACCTACTCCAAAGTTTTCCTTTGTTTCCTTTACTGCTTGCTCAATATACAGATTGAATAACATTGGGGATAGGCTACAACCCTGTCTCACTCCCTTCCCAACCACTGCTTCCCTTTCATGCCCCCTCGACTCTTATAACTGCCATCTGGTTTCTGTACAAATTGTAAATAGCCTTTCGCTCCCTGCATTTCACCCCTGCCACCTTCAGAATTTGAAAGAGAGTATTCCAGTTAACGTTGTCAAAAGCTTTCTCTAAGTCTACAAATGCTAGAAACGTAGGTTTGCCTTTTCTAAATCTTTCTTCTAAGATAAGTCGTAAGGTTAGTATTGCCTCACGTGTTCCAACATTTCTACGGAATGGAAAGTGATCTTTCCCGAGGTCGGCTTCTACCAGTTTTTCCATTCGTCTGTAAAGAATTTGCGTTAGTATTTTGCAGCTGTGACTTATTAAACTGATAGTTCGGTAATTTTCACATCTGTCAACACCTGCTTTCTTTGGGATTGGAATTATTATATTCTTCTTGAAGTCTAAGGGTATTTCGCCTGTCTCATACATCTTGCTCACCAGATGGTAGAGTTTTGTCATGACTGGCTCTCCCAAGGCCATCAGTAGATCTAATGGAATGTTGTCTACTCCCGGGACCGAGCGAGGTGGCGCAGTGGTTAGCACACTGGGCTCGCATTCGGGAGGACGACGGTTCAATCCCATCTCCGGCCATCCTGATTTAGGTTTTCCGTGATTTCCCTAAATCGTTTCAGGCAAATGCCGGGATGGTTCCTTTGCAAGGGCACGGCCGATTTCCTTCCCAATCCTTCCCTACCCCGAGCTTGCGCTCCGTCTCTAATGACCTCGTTGTCGACGGGACATTAAACACTAACCACCACCACCATCTACTCCCGGGGCCTTGTTTCGACTCAGGTCTTTCAGTGCTCTGTCAAACTCTTCACGCAGTATCTTATCTCCCATTTCATCTTCATCTACATCCTCTTCCATTTCCATAATATTGTCCTCAAGTACATCGCCCTTGTATAAAACCTCTATATACTCCTTCCACCTTTCTGCCTTCCCTTCTTTGCTTAGAACTGGGTTGCCATCTGAGCTCTTGATATTCATACGAGTGGTTCTCTTCTCTCCAAAGGTCTCTTTAATTTTCCTGTAGGCAGTATCTATCTTACCCCTAGTGAGACAAGCCTCTACATCCTTACATTTGTCCTCTAGCCATCTCTGCTTAGCCATTTTGCACTTCCTGTCGATCTCATTTTTGAGACGTTTGTATTCCTTTTTGCCTGCTTCATTTACTGCATATTTATATTTTCTCCTTTCATCAACTAAATTCAATATTTCTTCTGTTACCCAAGGATTTCTATTAGCCCTCGTCTTTTTACCTACTTGATCCTCTGCTGCCTTCACTACTTCATCCCTCAGAGCTACCCATTCTTCTTCTACTGTATTTCTTTCCCCCATTCCTGTCAATTGTTCCCTTATGCTCTCCCTGAAACTCTCTACAACCTCTGGTTCTTTCAGTTTATCCAGGTCCCATCTCCTTAAATTCCCGCCTTTTTGCAGTTTCTTCAGTTTCAATCTGCAGTTCATAACCAATAGATTGTGGTCAGAATCCACATCTGCCCCTGGAAATGTCTTACAATTTAAAACCTGGTTCCTAAATCTGTGTCTTACCATTATATAATCTATCTGATACCTTTTAGTATCTCCAGGATTCTTCCAGGAATACAACTGATAAAATTATTGGTTGCTGAAGTTATTGGAACATAGATTTAATTCTATCCAGAAACTACCACAAAAGGCTTCCCTGCACTGATGTGTACTCTGCTATTAACTTGTAACTGTTATTATTGACGTATAGAGGTATGTATTCTCTGTTGGACCAAGTAATAGGTGTATAACTGCAGATATGTATTATTGTGTATTAAGTACAGTCCTATTTAAACTAATTGGCATTTGAGAGCAAGCCTTCTGGACTGTTCTCAGCAGCAGTAGTACTCCAATGGTCACATTACATTGTCAGCCCCCACTGTTCAGCCACTTCACAAAACATTGTGACTGCCAGTTCTCAAGGGGGAACTGTACTGGAAGTGCAAATTTCACCTATTCAAAGGAATAAAGTCTACCTACGGCCATAATAAAAATTAAGTATAAATATTAGACAGGCTTAAAGATATTATAGAGCTCTATACCACGTGCATTTCAGATTATCTGCTTGATTTTTGTGATAGGCACAACAAAGTGATTTTCTGATGCCACAGTGAGATGCACACTGGTGGCTGCCTACAGACATCGTGACAATATTTCAATTTCAGACTTTGAGCATCAGATACGAAATTTCCACTAATGTGTCACTTTTCCACTAGGCATCTAAACATATTTGCTGAAGTACAATACAAATCTCATTCATAGAACTTTTTAACAAATAATTTCAGTGTTTTTTGTAAACAAAAGGGAAATGTAAACCATTTTGGATTTAATAAATTTAATGTTGTAATAAGCAATTTTTTTAGTTACTGGAAGCACTAACAGTAGATAATGAAATGCTGCTTCTTTTTAGCTTTTTGGTATGCTTAGTGCACATATTACATTATGTTTGTATGTGTATGCTTGTACTGAACTTAATTTTTAAAGAACTGTCTTTCTCTATTTAGTTTTCAGCGAGGATGAGCCAGACCTGAATAATGAACTTGAAATATCAGTAAGTTCATTACCTTCTTACATACTCAGTCAAACATCATCTTAATTTTTAATCTTTATTTCTGATATTAAATTTGTTGTAGACCATAAACAGTTACTACGCCATTAGAAAGATGACATGAGAAGACCATTTGTTTTGTTTACAGTTAGTAGTTTTTAATGTGCCTAACCATTTTATTGCCAGATATGTGCTGATTTTAACAATGAAGAGTACTCCAAGATCCAATTCAAAGTTTGACTGTGCTGTGAACCAATTAATTAAATGACAGATATATTGTAACAAAACAAATGTGACTGAGTCAGATAAAATATTATGTAAAGGATAGTTGCTACTCAGTTACTCGCCATACAGCAGAGATGCTGAGTCGCAGATAGGCACAACAAAAAGTCTGTCGGAAAGTGAGCTTTCAGGCTGAGTCTGGCTTCAGCTGCAAGAAACTGTGGTTGTGTGTGTGTGTGTGTGTGTGTGTGTGTGTGTGTGTGTCTGTGTGTGGTCCAATTTTTAAGAAGACCTTGTTGGCTGAAAGCTGTCTGCGACTCAACATCTCTACTACATAGTGAGTAGCAACTACGCTTTTCATAATACTGTTACATTCCATCCTGCACTTTCAATTGTTTGAAATAAATAAATTTCTATGTCATCTGCATAAGCAAAACTTTTTGGAGGATCATTAATTAAGGCGCCACTCTTATCTACCTTTTGAATCATCATATGTAGGACTGAAGCAAATGAGGTTGTAGAAAGTTCATCCTTTGGATTATTCTGTTACTGTGTTGTAATCTTTCTCCTATCTCTGTTGCTCCAGTTTTACTTTATTACCCATTGATGTAAAGTCACTTTTAATGAAGTAACAATTTTGCTTGGCAATACAAATAGTTTTTACCCACATGAGCATTTCATGGTTAAATCTATCGAATAATGTTTGATTCTAATTAATGCACACTGTGCTCAGATCTGTTGTGTATTCAGAGCTTTTACCAGTAAGCTGTTTAATTGCAGATAATTGATCTACATTGCTTCTACTTCTTCTGCATCTGTATCATTATTTTCATGTTACTTTTTTCTGTGCATTTCTGAAATCCCCTGTCGATAATTGCTGAGAACAGTTTGTATGCAGTGTTCAGCACTGTAATACCTATGTAAATTGCACAGTTAATCCTTCTTTATGCAGTGTAGGTAGTTTTCCTGCTCTACACTCTTCCACATATTTCTACTTTAGTTTGATAAACTGCATATTCAATTGATTCATCTATATCCCATCTTCTTGCAGTATTCTCCTTATTTTTCAACCCTTTCACATTTTCATTATTTCTTCTTCAGATAGTGCTGCTTCTTGTGTCCATGTGGTCCATGTCATCAATGTTTGTTCTTCATCAGTCTACTTTGTCTGTTACTCTTCTTAATTGGAGAGGTTTAATAACTCCTTGGAGGACTGTCCATCATTTTAATGACTGTTACTTTTGTTCTCATTTCCCTCTTCATGCTTAATGTGTTCTGTTAATTCTCTTTATTGCAGTTCTGAGTTACCAAATTTCATTTAATGCTGGAATACCCACACAGAAGTGCTCTGCAGTAAGTTGGCAAGAGTTTTGCATCTCCTTAGGAAACTAGAGGATTGTGTGAATAAAGAGCTCATGCATAAGGCATACTACACCATTTTTCATACACACTTACATTATAGAATACTTCCTTGGAGAAAATCTGCTGGAACACAAGCGGTTTTCTTCTGGAAGAAAAAAACTGTTAGGTGTATTTTTGATTTGAGCAATTTGACTTCTTGCAGACAGTACTTTATTGAGAATAAAATACTTACAGTCCCCAGTCTATGTATACTCAAAGTACTTATGCATGCCAGACAGAATGTCCATGTATGCAAGTAGATCAGATGTGCTCTCATATCAAACCAGAAACAGGAACTTAGACACACTCCTTGACTTCTTGAAATTAAGTCCAAAATAATTTTTTGGATGCTAGCAAAATATTTTTCAACCGTACACCATTTGACTTGAGGAAATTACATGAAAATAAATTTAAAATAGTTGTAGAGATATGGCTGGACAAAAAGCATTCTGTAACACTAATGAATTTATATATAAAGAAAAAAGGTGATCTTTGATTATAAATTTCACTCTAAGGCATAAAATTGTAGCTTCTGGCACACAAGGGTTGCCCAGAAAGTAATACACCACATTTTATTCTCTGCCAAAAACAATGCTTCGAATACGAAATGTTATGTGTGTATTAATTGAAGCCTCCTGAGTGAGTGTGTCAAGTTTCTGTCACTTCTGACAGATAGCATAGCTGTGGGACAGTTTTAAAATGGCATCTGTAGGTGATGTACATTACAAGCAACTGCCGTCATTGGATTTCTGACTGCAGAGAAAGAAACTGTGGGGAATGTTCACAAACACTTGTGGAAAGTATATGGAGCGACTGCTGTCGAAAGAAGTACAATTAGTCCCTGGGCACAGAGGGTGAGGTCATCAGAAGGTGGTTCGGCAGAGCTCCATGATTTGCAGCAGTCAGACCATCCATTGCTGTCACACCTGACATGTTGCAGTGAGCTGATGTCATTCATCATTAAGGATGCCACTCATGGAAGACATTTTGAGGATGATGAGGAGGTGATTCACACAGTGAAGCACTGGCTTTGCCACCAGGACAAGGATTGGTACCGACAGGGCATACATACCCGTGTTTCTCGCTGTAGGAAGGCCATAGAACGGAATGGAGATTACATGGAAAAATAGGGTGTGCAGATAAAACACGATTATTTCATGTGTGTAATTCTCATTATGTTCAATAAAGAATTGTTGAAGAAAAAAATGTGGTGCATTACTTTCTGGGCAATCTTCTTACAACCTATTTTTTAGTGTACACAATCTGTGCAACAAAACTAATTTTGTGATGAGTACAAGAAAGCAATATTATGTAATAATATTTGACTTATGTTAACTGTTTCTTTAATTATTTGTACAACAGTTTGTGTAATTATGTCTGAACAATGACGCCTTATACAACATAACAGTTGTTTATGGGCAAATAAATCAGTTCAGTTTAATTCACAGAGATATTCTATTTTTCTGCATTAAGATTTTTATGTACTCTCTTTTATTTCTTTTTTGTTTTATTTGCTTGGCTTCATGCATCTTTGGCATCCTGTACAGTTTCTTCTTGTCCTCCTTTATGGCATTCCTCTTCTGATTTAATTTTTCTCCTTTATCACTATTTGACTGTCTCAGTGGACAATTTTTTTTCTTTCTTCCTGTACCTTATAGTTTCACTGAATGTGTCTTGGATTAAGGATGCCATTTTCTGTCACCAGTCTTATATGTAATTATTTTTTTCTTCTTCCCTTCTTTTTACTGTTACCTTGATTCTTCTTGTTCTATATTTCTTGTCCTTGTGTTTTAGTTTTAGTATAGCTTATCTCTCTGCCTTAAACTTACCTTGACTCCTCTTCTCAGAGACCTTTTATCTCAACTTTAACTTGACAAGAGAATTATCAGAATTACAACTGAACAGAACTGATAGTGTCTGTTACTGATGATTTATGTATACACTGAAGTGACAAAACTCATGGGATACCTCCTAATATAGTGTTGGACCTCCTTTTGCCTAACGTAGTGCAGCAGTTTGACACAGCATGGACCCAGTAACTTGTCGGAAGTCCCGTGCAGGAATATTGAGCCATGCTGCCTCTATATCCATCCATAATTGCGAAATTGTTGCAGGTGCAAGATTTTGTGTACAAACTGACCTATCAATAATTTCCCATAAATGTTCAATGGGCAATGTAGACGGCCAGATCATTTGCTCTTATTGTCCAGAATGTTGTTCAAACCAATTGCGAACAACTGCGGGCTGGTGACATTGCACATTGCCATCCATAAAAATTCTATTGTTTAATGGCTGCAAATGGTCTCCAAGTATCCAAAAATAGTCGTTTACACTCGGTGATCAATTCTATTCCATATAAACGTAGCCCATACCATTATGGAGCCACCACCAGCTTGCACAGTGCCTTGTTGACAACTTGGGTCGATGGCTTTGTGGGGTGTGGGCCACACTCTAACCTTACCATCAGCTCTTATTAAATGAAATCAGGACTCATCTGACCAGATCACTATTTTCCAGTTCCTAGGATCCAACCGATATGGTCACAAACCCAGGAAAGGTGCTGAGGCAATGTTGTACTGTTAGCAAATAAGCTCGCGTTGGTCGTCTGCCACCATAGTCCTTTAATGCCAGGTTTTGCTACACTGTCCTAATGGATACCTTCATTGTTTGCCCTCATTGATTTCTGCAGTAATTTCACACAGGGCAGCTTGTATTTTAGCACTGATAACTCTAAACAAACACTGCTGCTATCGGTCATTAAGTGAAGACCATTGGCAGTTTCAGTGTCCATGCTAGGAAATAATTACTTTAATTTATTATTCTCAACACACTCCAGACAATGTGGATCTTTAAATATTGAATTCCCTTTAAATTTCTGAAATGGCTTGTCTCATGTCTCTAGTTCTGATTACTGTTTCATGTTCAAAGTCTGTTAATTCAGTCATGTGGCAATAATCATGTCAGAAACCTTTCCATGTGAATCACCTGAGTACAAATGACAGCTCCACCAATGCACTGCCCTTTTATTCCTTGTGTACTCATTCTACCACATCTGTATATGTGTATATTGCTATCCCATAACTTTTGTCACATTAGCGTATTATTGATTTGCTGTATTACTGTTAGATGATAACCATGTTCT
The DNA here is from genome assembly GCF_021461395.2 of Schistocerca americana. Taxonomy (NCBI): domain Eukaryota; kingdom Metazoa; phylum Arthropoda; class Insecta; order Orthoptera; family Acrididae; genus Schistocerca; species Schistocerca americana. The sequence goes on from NC_060121.1 coordinate 724,164,853, forward strand.
GTATTTTTCATAATCATTTTACAAGGGCACTTCAAAATATAACTTAAAGTTGAATATGACAGGTCAAATAATTTGTATTGTATGATGCACTACACTCCACAATATCAGAGTTACACCACATTATTTTTCAGCATAATTACCACATCTTTTAAACAACAATCAGAATGCTGTAAAAATTGTTCAGTTGCTCGATCTGCTTCTTGCTGTTGGAAACATTATATGATCACTGTTTGACTGTCCTTTTTGTTGAAAAATCTCTTTCCCTTAGATGTCCTTTCAGCTCTCTGAAAAGGCTGAAATTACATGTTGTGAGATGTGGACTTCCCAGTCAGCTTCACCAACATCTGTTTGGCCTTAATCAAATTTATGTCAACATGTCACTACGCTGGACATGGAATTTCACCTGGACCATATAGCATCTGAATTTCATGTTGAATCTGTATCAGATTTAAACATTTTGCCCACAGGAATTGTACTGTTGAGTCTACTTAAACTTTGGAGTGTGTTTCCAGTTGTTGTGCCATTTCATTCCTGCACTGTGATCCATCTGCTTTCCATATTGCAGCAGAACTGTGGCTGCAGTGAACTCAGAACATGTGTTCTCTTCTGACAATGCACCACCCTTGTTGCATAATGGCCTTAATTAGGGACAACATGTGTAGCTTACTTCCTGAAGTCCAGATGTATTTCATATTTCACTGAATCAAATTGATTTGAATTCTAATAACTCTTTGGAGGCTGAGTATTTTATGGCTACATCTTAAAGTTAGTCTTGTGTCATCAATTTGGCATTGAAGTGTGCCATTGTTATAAAGTAGACATATTTGTATTCTTATCTTTCTCATTCTTTCATTAACATGTTAGCATTGTTGCCTGTAGAAAGTGTTAGCCCAGGTTCAATTCCTGGTCAGGTAAAAGATTTTCTTCATTCCTACACTGAGGTTTTGTGTTGTGTTAATCATTTCATCTCATATTCATTGACGTGCAAGTCACCAAGGTGGTGTCAAATAGAATGACTTGTGTGAGGTGGTCACAGAGCACTACTGGGGCTCCTGGCCAATAATATTGTATGATCATTTCATTTTTCATTGATGGTTGTGTATAGTAATTCGTTGTTTTCCAAGTTTTTAACAACCAGCAACCCTGTTCATTATAAATTGTATCTACCTGTTCCCCATGGTAACAGAAAAGTAATTCTCTTTCTCTATCTTCTTCATCCCACTTATTCATATTTCTTGTTGTGCTACAGTATTTGTTAATGGTGCTGCTTGTGCAATTTCTTCCATTCTGCTTGGCCATAACTAGTGTTTACATTCTGCGTTCCAAAGAATCATATTCATTTTCCATTTCCAAAGTGCTGTTTTCCCAGGTTTATCTGTCATGCTACAAGGAACTGAGTTTTGTTTCCGAAATATATTGTTCTGTGTAATAGGATCAGAAGAACAGGTTCTCTTTGGTCAGGGTTACCATACCCTAACCAAATTATCTCAGTTTTAAGGCACTGTAGACTCATCTTTCACTTTTTCATGTGCTACATAACACACATTCTTTTTGTGTCGTGCGCCTGATGATAACTTGGCATTTTGTCCAGTGGGATGTGAGAGTGAGGCATGTTCACAGAGCTGAACTATACTCCAAGAACCTCCAACTCAGTTACCAGAAACAGCAATTCTCAACATTACTACATCAAAACAGCCTTAAATATTTAGATGTTCGAACAGAGAACGCATACCCAACTTGGCATAGGACAACCACCAGTTCCCAAAACTGCTTGACCTCTTGTTAATCGATGCATTTAAATTCTGAATTGTGGTTAATAGGATCTTTACTATTCCTTGAAAAGCAGAAGAGAAGGTCATAGTGAGTAACAAGCTCTTCATTATTTGTTCCAATAAAATTTTGAAGTTCTGACCATGAAGACCACAATGCTGTGTTATTTCACCCTCATGCTACTCAAACTAATAATTTCTCAGATTTTCTCCACAAGTAAACATGTTCTGCAATAGGGAACAGTGTAAAAATAAATTTGAAGGTTTACATGCAATGTTTCAGTTATGTCCTTTCCTTGCAAGCTATACAAGTGACTGATTGGCAACAGCTCTGTTTTATGAAGATCCCAGCCTACTGTTTTTATCATCATTGTGTTTTATTAAGCTTGTCAGTCACTTTTATATCTGGGCTCTCCTTGTTAGGGGTGACTCATCTTAATGCCAGTTGTTGTCACCGGTAAGTTTAATTTTTTCTGCCTACTATTGTACAAGTATTTAAGGGACAGAGGTTCCTTGTGGATTCCATAAACAGTTATAAAAATAGACACAATGTCTGCAGGTACTTTTAATGAATTTGCAATGGCTGTGACAGATGTGTAAGTTAAGCAGGCCATAACAATTTCTAATGAGGGAAGACAGAACTCGTGACACACTTGGAGATGTTATAGTACAAGGGGAAAATTAAATGTGATATCTATGAATTACAAATACACCAGGAAAGTAATCCATAAATATAGCGTTTATTATTAGTGTCTCAAATGCTTTTGTCTAATCCATATTTTAGTCTGATAACCAACATGTGAATTACAAAAGAGCATTGTTTAATCACATCTTATTGGTACAGACAGCTGAAACAGTGGAAGCCATTGTGACGCAACTGATGGAGAAGCAGCGTGTAGCTCGTGCAGCTGCTCTTAGCAAGCAACTCGAATGTGGGTGCCCAGATTCCACATGTGCTGACAGTAAGACATGTTCCCATCCCATGCGACGAATTACTGCAGCAACAGCAGAAGTTGACAGCAGTAATCAGGTATGTGCCAAGTGAAAAAGTATAAACAATATATAGTGTCAGGCTGTTTCTCTATCCTTCCACTAATTTATACTTATGTATGTAATACTTAACAAAATAATTTTTGTTTCTTTATACTTTAAGCAGTTTTATGTTGAAAAGGAACTGGTCTTGTCCCCATTCCACAAAAATCCTTCATGAAACTATAGAACATTTTAAATTCATTGTATATTAAATATATAAAATCAGTGCTAAAATGGAAAATCCTGGGTGGAATACGAACAATGATATGAAAGAATCACTTTCAGTTTGTAGGAAGCATTGAGAAAAACTTAAGTGTACACAATAGCTCAGATTTATGTGAACACAATAGCTCATATTTCAAAATTATGTTTCTTGGTTGAGAGCATTTCACTCTCTTCCTGCCTTCCCACCCACTTCTCCCCGCTGCCACCACCCAATCATATACACTAAATTTGAAAGTTATAATAAACACCACAGATTTTAAAGCAGGGCTTACTAGTGAAATAGTTCAAGGATGAACAAGTGAATGTAAGTGCCCAAAAGACACAACATTTAACGCAAGCAACCACATTGCCATCTTCAGATACACTGATGAACTGTTCATCACTGCACCTGATGATGGCAATGTGGTCACTTGCCGAAATATTGTACCTATTAAACACTGACCTCTGGCCACTCTCCTATGAACTGTTTCATCATGAAGTCTGTTGGGAAATGCTCAAGAAACACTAAGCTTACTCCAGCATCACTGCTAGCATTAAGACTGCAACACCAAGAAGGTGACACACAGCAAACCTCAGATTTATCAATTGAAGACATAAAGTCTGAAAATGAGTCCGTGATCATATTTTTGGCACTTTATTTTACAGGTCCATCTTGATCGCACAAATTTTTACACTTCACTATTACCGGTTTCGACTGCTGCCATCTTCAGATCCGTTACAAACAAAAACAGTGTCTAACCAACTAAGTTCAGTTTGCTTATGCTAAATCTATAAAAGTCCTGGTGCTACATAAGAAAGATAAAAAGTGTTTACTTGATTAACAGCCATGTATACCAGCCATACATACCATAAAATATTCTGATGTATTATCAACATCAAACTAAACATGTAGGTACATAGTAAGTGATGGTGACGACCAGAATGCTTCTGGTATTTGTGCAAAGAAACTGAGGTCAGCAGAGGGCACTATAGCTAGGGTACATGATTAACCAGTATTGCAAATGTAATGTTTAAAATGCAGTATGCGTTGCCATTAATTAAAATTACTTCACATAGCAAAATGAGCATCTGACAATAAAACATGTACTGACATACTATATGTGGAATTGGATCCATACTTAAAATCCACATAAAAAGTGCAAATACTAATAATATGAAGCCCCTAGCCTGGTAAGGTAAAACATAAAATTGTATAAAAGCCAGTAGAAAAAGGATAAGATCAAAAAGTCTACAGGGTGAAAAGTATTTAAACCGACAATCTCTGGGAGGTTGTAGGTGACATCAAAACAAATATTTTCCCCTAATGCCATTTTTTCCTGTGAGGAGTATTTAAACCAGTAGAGGAAGATTTTTTTGGCGGCAAATTAATTAACCCAACAAACACTTTTCCATTTTTTTATGACCTTTAACACAACCCAATTTCAATTACAGTAGATTTTCAAAAATGCCTCCATTGACATGTAAACAAATGTTACACCGTCGGATCATGTTCTGTCTGACACAGGAAAAAACCCCAGGAGTATCCTGAATTGTTCCTGCTGCTGCTACTATCCGGGCAACCAGATCCTCTTCTGATACAACAGGAGTTGCGTAAACAAGGTTTCTAATCTCTCCCCACACAAAAAAGTCCAGAGGGGACATATCTGGGGATCGAGCAGGCCATGATACAGGACCACCTCTGCCAATCGACATTTCTGGGAACTGTTGGTCCAGGAATCGACGCACACTACGACTGAAATGTGCCGATGCCCCATCATGTTGGAACCAGATGCGTTGTCTTGTAGGGAGCGGGACGTCTTCCAGCAATTGTGGCAATGCTCTGGCGAGAAAATTGTAATAGTGCCTGCCATTTAATAGCCTAGGTAGCAGATACGGCCCAATTAAACAGTCCCCAACAACGAAGAACCACACTTGATGAGTGCTAGTAGCTATGGCATGTGGGTTATCCCCACTCCAAACATGCAAATTGTGCATGTTGAAGACTCCATCACGCCTGAACGTTGCTTCATCGGCAAACAACACAGAGGATGGAAATGTAGGATGCATTTCACACTGTTCCAGATACCACTGCAAAAACTGTGCTCTGGGTGGATAATCAATGGGTTCCAGGTTGTGGACACGCTGTAAGTGAAATGGATGTAACAGTTGCTCATGAAGGACTGTTCTTACATTCGTCTGATTCATCCCCATGTTAACTGCAATTGCACGAGTGCTGATTGAACGATCCTGCTCCACATGCTGCAAGACAGCTTCCTCGAATTGCAGCATTCTTACTGTGTGACAGCGTCCCTGTGGAAGTAATCTGCTAAATGAACGGTCTTATGCAGACGTTGGTACACAGCAGCAAAGGTCGTATGATGCGGGATACGGCGATTAGGATATTGTTGTTGATAAACCTGCTGTGCAGCTCATCCGTTGTGGTGCGCTACACAGTACGCACCAACCATATCAGTGTACTCCCTCCAGGTGTATCACTCCATTAGTAATGAGAGACAATGCACTACTACACTGGTGGACAGCAGTTGCCTACAACTGAAGAGCGTGATACACCCTCTAACAACTGAAGATCGTAGTACGGTCTCTAACAACTGAAGAGCGTAATACGGTCTCCACCGGTTTAAATAATCCTCATAGGAAAAAATGACATTAGGGAAAAATATTTGTTTTGATGTCCCCTACAACCTCCCAGAGTTTGTCAGTTTAAATACTTTTCAACCTGTATCAAATAAAATCTTCCAGCCTGACAGATCAATTACTGTAAACGTAATTGTAAGGTAATTAACAAAGCAGTGACTATTAATTAAAAGTTAAAAAATTGATAGTCAATAATACATCCAGTGTGGTCTCAATGGCAGCACGTCATGGCTTCTCTGTATGACGTCCTTGTTTCCCTGCGGCAGAACTTTGGGGCAAGGCCGAGTCTCCTCATCGCCGATGGCTGGCACACACCACCAGACACCAATCCACTGGGGCGCTCAATGCTGCTCAAATGTATTCAGAGTCCTACTGGTTCGAGCAGCATTGAGCATCCCAGTGGATTGGCTTGCGGTCGTGTGCACTGGCTGGTAGTGGCGAGGAGACTGGGCTGTCCTCCAAAAGTTCCAACACAGGAAAATAAGAATGTCATACAGAGAAGCCATGACGTGCCACCATTGAGACCACACATTGGATGTGTTATTGACTAGTGACGTTTGCGGTAATTGATGTGTCAGACTGGAAGATTTTATTTCATAGATGTTTTAATGTTATACTTTTTGTACTGGCTTTTATACAATTGTGTGTTTTACCTTGCCAGGCTAGGGGCTTCACATTATTAGTGTTTGCACTTTTTATGTTGATTTCAGGTATGGATCCAATTCCAAGTGTAGTATGTCAGTACATGTTTTATTGTCAGACGCTCATTTTGCATTGTGAAGTAATTTTAATTAATGACTATTCATACTGCATTTTAACCATTACATTTGCAATACTGGTTAATCATGTACCCTAGCTATAGTGCCCACTGCTGACCTCAGTTTCCTTGTATAAATACCAGACGCATTCATCACCATCACTAACTATGTACCTACATGTTTAGTTTGACGTTGATAGTACATCAGAATATTTTATGGTATGTATGGCTGGTATACATGGCTGTTTAATCATATAAACATTTTTACCTATCTTATGTAGCACCAGGACTTTTATAGATTTAGTGTAAGCAAACTGAGCTTAGTTGGTTACACACGGTTTTTGTTTGTAACAGATCTGAAGATGGCAGTAGCCGAAACCGGAAATAGTGAAGTGTATAAGTCTGTGTGATCAAGATGGACCTGTAAAATAAAGAAACATCAACTTGTAGTGAAATGTGATAGATGGTTGGGTGTTTAAATTATTAGCATTTCGGTACCACTGCATAAAGTGGGTAGACATAAGGCCATCTGCATTTAGTATATAGGATGAATCACCTGAATCCAGCACTACAAATACTGCAGAAATGGAAAGCGCTGCTGATGAGTGGTTTCACAGAATGGGTCAGTAATCAGGGACTCGTATTGTTAGCCAATCAACAGATTGTAATAATTCTTAGAAAGTGTATTTTTTGTGCAAACGCACATTTGTTAAATGGAACAAAGCTTATTGACATTAACAAACTAAAAGTAGGGTAAATTAGAATGTCAGTGGTGTTTGTTGCCGGATTCTAATGTGAGTAATTTATGAGACATCATATTTTGAAAAGTATTCACACCTACACTTTCTTGTGCCATTCAACCTGCATAGTTGCTAGGTACAATGTTGTTATGTTTGTTTACAGTGTGGTTGTGTGTTCCTTCAGTGCACTGTGACTTGCTAATCACTTAAAATGTGATAGTCCAAACAGTAGGTTATGAGTGGATGATGGGATTTACTAATGCAGAGAAATCCAACATGCTCATAGAGCATGGAGAGTGTAGGAGCTATACAGTTTGTTATTGTATGGTGCATGTGGTAAGATGTTCCGATAGATGTCAACCGTATTGGCAGGCATTACATTTATGACTAGTAAAGGTCAGCGACTATGCTCTATCTTTGAGGCTTCTGTGGTGTTGTCATTCAGCGAAATAATAGAAACTTTTGTGTTGCTCATGCTGTCTTCACCTACCTCTATATCAAGGCCAGCCACAGCATGCCAAATTTCATGCGGGCAGAGAGTGTTGGCCACGTGCAGGCCGTGGCTCAGCCTGGCTCGGCTTAGCTCATTCTTTCCCAGAAGTATTCTGTACTGCACAATGTTTCCTTTGGTATTGCAGTATGACATTTTTTGGTCAGCACAACTCTCTCCAGTTCAGAAGAATCATGGTGTCAGTTCTGTTTACCTGTCGCTATTTGTTTGTGGTACAAAGGATGTTCACATATACAGTGGATGTTTGCACAAAAGAGCCAGTGTAGCGATCTGTCATTACAAGCCTTTAAAAATGAATGGGAATGACAGAAGAGAGGAATATGAATTCTCAATATCTATTATGCAGTCACATAAGTGATGGGCTCTGAAATTTTCTATGAAATGATATTACAATACCATTAGAAAGAATTTGACGATTTAGTTGTCACAGAAAGAACAAACAATTGCAATGGATGACAGATGTGATTCATTGGTCAGAAGATCAAGAATCGTGTTGTGCTAAATTTGCCAGCATGTGAAGAAATTGGTGGTACAATTAGTAAAATTTATGAAGTCCCATGCATTACAACACTGTCAGTTTTTGATGAAACTGAATGATGGATATGGAGGCTTTTTATATTATTTCAGAGTACAATGCTTAAGTCAAGGAGAATGCCTGGAATGATTTTTCGATTTAAAACTCACTACTGCTGAATTTACGAAGAAAAAAATGAGTGTAGGAATGAAAACTAGAACATCCAGTATGGATTTAGACCTCGAATTTTAAGTTGACTTGACTACACACTGCCTACAGTAAGACATTGCAGGGCTAGAAACAACTTCTTTCTGATGTGATGGGGATGCATTTTAAAAGAAAATGTGTTATAGAACGGATGCATCCTGACAAACACAGCCCAGTTCCCGAAGTGCACTACTGTTAAAGAAGATGTGAAGTCTGTAGAATTTGTTGTGGCCTTGAAAGAATTACAAAGATAGTTTCCTAAATGTTTTGAGGACACTGTCTATCTTACATCTATTTTTGAGCTGTTTCGAGACTGTTTGCTGGTTCAGTTGAAAGCATTTGCAGATGTAACTCATTGACCTGTGAGGTAATTCCCGTTTTAATAATAAATTCTTTTATGTTAAAACTGTCCAGGCCATCTACAGTGCTTTCCTCATGTAAAGTTTTCACATCTTCACAATGAGGTTGCATAAGTGCTTCAATATGTCAATCGACATATTTGTGTGAAAGACATTTCTTCAGTTATGAAACTAAAAAAATCACGATTATGTGGCAACTTGATTGTGAAAATCTGTGAACCTGTCTGCATCTGTCAGTATGCTGACAGATTGTACCAGATAGAAATACCATTATGTCTTCATTGGAACAAATATAAGTAAACAATGCTGAAAAGTTGTTACGTTTCTGATATATGCTTTTGATAAATGTGAAACATAAACCAAGTTGTGTGCAGTGCAACTGCCTTTGGCATTTAAATTTGGCGGGGTCACAGTTTCCCCCTCTCTGTCCTCCAGGTGCTCAGGTAGGTTGGTGCGGTGGTGGAGAAATGTGCAGCAAGGCTGAGCAGTATGACACTTGTGCCAGGGTACGGCCCACGAGATGAAATATTGGTCACCTCAGCTGTACATAGTGACTGTTCAGCTGTTGCTCCGTCCAGCACATTCTCCAGATCTCTCACCCGCACCTGGACAGGAGTTGCCAAGAGACTGGCACATGAAGCAGTGTGGAATGACATACTCCTATCTATCATTTAACCTCAGTGTGACTCGATGGTCAGCCAGGTTAGAGCCATTGTTGTTGCCAGAGGTGACAACTCTGTCTACTGAACATCACGCTCTTTATACCCCCAAACCATTAAAAAATTTAGTCATATACTCTTGCTGCTGTACTGTGTACAAAAAATAAGTAAAATTTAATTATTTACTATCCTTTCTAGAACTTCGGTTTCAACAGCCAGCAGTGTGCTCATGTTTCTGCTGCTGGGTAGAGTGGTACTTGAAATACGATAACAACTCCTTGTATGATAGTAGGATGCAAGTTTTTCAGTGTCCTGTATCATTTTGTTGCTCCAGATGTTCTCATGGGACATCTGATCTTGGAACATTTTCAGAATGGGAATGCTAGTAGTAAGTGAGTGTAGTACAACATGATGACAATCATCTCCTTGGACAGAAGCTATTTTCCTTAAGCACAACCTCCAGTCTATGGAAAAGCTGTAGTACAAGAGTACCAGTTATTCTGTTTGTGAACAAGATGACATTGTGATCACTTCTGACTGCCACTTGTTGCAAGAAATTGGCACCTACCGCTCATCCTGGTAGCTACAATGTAAGCTACACCCTGAATAAAAGAATTTTCATTGTGCAAATTGGTACAATGAATTTGAAAACTGGCAAGTCGTTTCTCTCATCATATTCCAACAATTTCCCGAAAGCTACTACAGTGTTGTCATTTCCTTATTTACCCAATCTTTCTCATTTGCTCTTTTCTCTTTTGTCCTTGGAACTGTGTGAGCAATTTTTCTTTGGTGCACTTTGCTAGAAGAATATTTTGCTCTTTATTTTGATGAGCCATTCTCTTTTACTTATGTCTGTATTATTTGAATGTAGTGGTTTTACACCCAGCATACAAAAGTGTTTTTCAAATGTCAAGAACTATAGGAGTTGAGAATCTCAGGAGCCAGCAATGGAAACATTAACAATTTCATTGAGAAGTTTTAGTGATGGAAATGATGTATCTGTTTTTGTATTGTAATTGTATTTCCCTTTTTTTGGAACTCTCATACTGAGAAACTGTCTTGGCAGATAAACTGTCTGGATATAAATGCTCTGTGTTTACAACTTACAAAAGTGATGTGGGGAGAGTGAGAGGAATGTAAAACCAGTGCTACAAGAGGCACAGAAAGAGATGGAATGTAAAAGTTTTACTGTTATTTGTGAGAGAAATGAATAATTAAACATGTAGTTTTCATTTACTTTGTGCAGAGGTGTTAATCTTTACAAGTGCTCCACCAAGAAAATGCTAGAATCTGAAATAAAGTTGTTAATTGACAAATGAACATAGTGGCATCTTTTGACCTATCCTTCCATTTTAACCTCCACAATTTATTCTTCTTTCCTACCCAAGGAAGGAACTATTTGTTGTGAACTCTAGATAGTGTGTCACTTTTATTTGCTTCTATCAGCAGTGCTACACATTTCACTTACTGAAGGTAAGTTATGGCCAGTTGTTCTATCTCAAAAGTTATTAAAAATCAACTTTAGCAGTGAGAGAGTTACTCAGCAGCCTCTGCTGTACTACCATAAATATTGTCAACATCACATTATGTAAATAAACTTAACTGATGGCTATAAAAATGCAGTCATGCTTTAACAGTCTAGATGAAGATAATGTGTGCAATATCACAGACTTTAAAGAATACGCACATTAAGAACAGCTTACCAGCTATAAATTTTGAAGTAGTTTTCCAACTTATACCAATTAAAAAGTAAGAAGTAGAAAAGTCAAAAGTAAAGAAAAAATGCTTCTCAGCACTCTAAACAAGAGGTATTTAACTGAATATACTGCTTATAGGATTTAATTTTCTGGAATAATGCACCTTATTATGTATTTAATGCAGTTTTATCTTTCTTCACCTAGGTGTCATCAACAACTGGCACAGGAAGCCTACTGCTATCTACAGGCTCTGGTTCTACAAATGGCAGTCCTGCTGTAGGCAGTCAAACTCAGCAGCGAGTACATCGTTCGTCTGCCTCTAATGTCCAGCAGAATTCAACAGCACCACCTCTTGTGCTTAGTTTATCCCAGATACAGGGATGTTCTGCTGGTAGCCTACTCATACTCAACAGCTCATCAACCACTGGTAATTGAAGAACTGTCAGGAAAATAAAATAAATTTATTTGATTTTGTGTTATATTTATAGTGGAACTATGCAGTGAAATCTGTAGCTATTATCAGTTTGTTAGAAAGCTTGGCTAGCATATGCATTCATTTTCAAACAAGCATTTCTCATGAAGTTTTCATATTTTCTATTCCAATGTCTGTGTGTAACCTGTCAAGATGACTGTAGCCCATTCAGCTAATAGTTCTTTCTTTCTCTTTTTTTAATATTTTTGTTGTTCTAATAGATTTGCTACTCATAATTTTGCTTTATATTTGGCTACCAACTGTATCTCTGTATTTAGTAGCATTTAATCTCTTGACACATATTGCTTTTTAAGAGGACTGACAGTATTATGAAATGAATAAATTGCTACTCACCTTATAGTGGAGATGTTGATTCGCAGACAGGCATAACTTAAAGACTACTAAACAAGTGATTTTTCAGCCAAAAGGCCTTCTAAAGTAGACAAACACACACACACACACACACACACACACACACACACACACACAAAATGACCACTGTCTCTGGCCACTGAGGCCAGACACGCTACATACAGTTTTCAGTCGAGACTATGATAAAGTTGCAGAAGACATTAGTTATGTTTCTCTGATATGCCAGGTTTGGTTTGTACATCTTCAATATGCAATTTCCAAATGTATCTTGAATTCATTTTTTATTTGAACTTAAAATTCCATTCATTTTATTTTTTAGCCCTTAATGAATTTAGTGTAATAAATTTAGTTAAACCTTTTTGCTGTCCTCACATGCTTCAGAATTAAAATTTTATATTTTTTTCTTTTGATGCTTTTGATTTAAATTCTGAATTTACCACTCATTGAAAATAGAAAAACCTGGTTCATGTCCTGGTCCTGGCACAGAATTTCAGTTCCATGTCATATAAGTACTTTGGAAGTTTTTTCTGTCTGAGCTAATTAGTGGAATCTTCTTTTGAAACGTATAAATAGTTTTATGACTGATAACAAGTAGCTCCTCTTTTAACATAATGCTCCACAAACTGCTTTTGTTTACATGTATATGGTTCAATCAAAAATTTTAACTTTCTTCAAAAAGTCTTTATTTGTTCATTGGTATTAATCGATTTTCCATACAATGTTCTTTTCAGGAGGCATTTAGACTACAGTTTTCAATGGAGCCTATGATAAAGTTGCAGAAGACATTTTTGTTAATGCTCTCTATCATCTCTGAAAGCCTTCTGGAATAAAATTTTTAGCATTTCACATACCTCCTTCAGCAATTCTGTCAGTACATCTTCAGATTATATAAATATTCTTCTTCTTTGTCGTTTTTGTCTTTGGAAAAATGACAAAGCCACAGAGGATGATGTGTAACAGACACAAAGGCTGTGACATGATAACAGTTTTGGTTTTGTTAAATGTTCATGATACTGCTTGTGAACTGGCATGTGCAGTTGCCATTAATTATTAAGCCTTAAATCTGGTTATTTGCTATGGAGTGTTGTATACCAATGGTGTGTAGTTAGCACTCATTATTGATATGTGAACTAGTGGTAAGAAGACATGTTACACTAAGCTGTTTAAGTTCAAAAACATGGCTAGCAGAACTTACACATTTAATTTAACTTTGAGCTATTTTCAGTCTTGGTTGTCCACAAAGCTTCCATTGAGATAATTGGCCTTTGTTTTGTCATACCTGTACACTTATGTTTCATTGTCAGTTATGCCATGTATGGGCAGTAAGGAACAGTCACAAGTGTCATTCAGTAACCCTGAACAGCGCTCATTCAGCACAGCTTTTGACCAATATTCAACAATTTCAGAATAGATTTTACATCTACACTACAATAATTTACCTACTTATTAGCAGCGAAACATGGGCAACATACATACACACATATATACATCCATTTTTATAATATGTATGGATTTTATGTCTTAAGTTCTAAAAGAAATTTCATTGTATGAGTTGAGTTATATACCAGCCTCATTGGCAACCTCTCATATAATCTTTTGTGGTTGTTAATAATTGTTTTGATACTTTTCCCTCTTATGTTATCATTGCTTATCGATGTGCCAGGGCATCCATGGTGCTTGCCATTTTTGTAATCTCCAAATTTCTACAGGAAATGTTTACATCACTTTTAAGTTTGTTGTGATGTCTTTTGTATGAATAAAACACCATTCAGCATCTACAATGTACTATTGTGCTTGGTTGTATTTTTTAAAGCAAAACTTAACTGAAATTCTTTGTTACATTTTTCCCCACAAGTTAAAAAGTCTCAGAGTATACCAAAAACATGTTAAAACTTCGTGACACGACTATAAAGTAAGTGTTCAGTATAATTATCAAGGTCACAATCTATTTCATCAGGATAAATATATTTCATATTCACAAATCTGATGTCATTGTACATTGTTGAAAAGATTTCCTAACTTTACGTAGATAAAAAAATGCAAACATTCAGTGTGTGCCAAAGCTTAGGTCTGACTGGGCTCATAATAATTCTGTGAAGTAACAGTCACTGTCAGAATTGGAAACATTTATTAGTATGTACGTTTCTGAAACCTAATTTTTATTTGGACTCCTTATGAAGGTCACTGCTTAATTTTTGCTGTCTCTTTATTTATCTCATTTCTTTATCTCTAAGTCAACAGTGCAGCAATATGAATATCCTTTTATCTACTTATGTGAATAACAGTAACTAGTCCAGGATGGAATGACAACAATATGGAAAGAATAGATTGCACCTCAGCACATAGAGGAGGCATTGAGCTGCAGACAGGCACAATGAAATAAATGCTAGAATAATCAATTTTGAGACAAAGTCCTTCATCAGAAGTAGAAAACTCACACATACATGGCTACTGTTGTTTTCAGGCACTAAGGCCTGACTGTGACTGTATCTGAGGTGAGCAGCAATCTAGGTGGAGTGGGTAGTTGGGTAAGGAAGAGGCATGGAGCCAGGAGGGGGAGGTTAGCAAAGTAGAGGTGGGGGTGGGGGGGGGGAGGGGGAAGATGCTATTGCTACCTGTCAGAGCAAGTTGGGACATATGCTGAATCCTGAGGCTGTGGATCGGGGAAGGGGGGGGGGGGGGAGATAGAGAGGATGAAGAGACTGTGTTTTCCCATATGTGCAGTTCAGAAAAGCTGATGTTTGTGGTAAGAGTCCAGATGGCACAGACAGTGAAGCACTTTATGTTGGGCAACATGCTCAGCAAGAGGGTGGTCCAGTTGTCCCTTGACCACAATTTTGCAGTGACCATTCACATAAACAGACAGCTTGTTAATTGTGGTGCCCACGTAGAATGTGGCACAGTGTTTGCAGCCAAGTTGGTAGATCACATGGATGCTTTCACAGCTAGTCCTGCCGTGAAAGAATTGGAGTAAGTGTTAGAGGGAGGGAGTATGTTACAGATCTACACATGCTACACATGCTTTCTAGCTCACCAATGCACCTACAAAATCCTTTCCCCTTCTTTACTCCTCTCCTGTCCCCTTTCCTATTTTCATCATTACACCTGCCCCCATCCCCCCCTCCCTCCAAACACACACACACACACACACACACACACACACACACACACACACACACACACAGCCTCCTGATGCTGTGTCCTTGCACGTCCCCACAGGCAGTTTTAGCATATTCCCCACCCCCACCACTACCATGACATCCCCCCTCCCAGCCCCTCTTTTGGAAACCCCCCCCCCCCCCCCCCCACACACACACACACCCCAGCTAGACTTCTACTTACCTCAGATGCTGTCATAGTCAGACCTTTGTGCCCAGAATTGATAGTAACCATGTGTGCGTAAGTTGTGCTTGTGTGAATATGTGTGTTTTCTACTTCTGATGAAGGACTTTGTGAGAAAGCTGAATGCTTCTATCATTCATTTCATTGTACCTGTCTGAGGCTCAGTGCCTCCTCTCAGTGGTGAGTAGCAATCTATTCTTTCCTTATCGTTGTTATGTTGATAACAGTTTTGATATTTGCAGCTGTCTGCCAGTGGAAATCCACACTACTTTGTAGAGCTTGCTAATAATTGACTGGGTAGGCTTACCATCACAAATAGGAAAATGCCTGGACTCTATAATGCTGAACCTGCCTTCACATTGATGGCTCTCTGGCTGTATACAAGAAATTAATATTAGAAATATTTTACGAGTTAATGAGTCTTTATTTTTTATATTTTCTACTTTTTTGTTCACAGGAAACTCAAATAGTGGAGGTGGTACAGTGACATTTTCCAGCAAAGAAAAGACAGTTGTTCTTAAACAGGAAGCAATGGACACAAGTTCTTGCAGTCGTCTGCAGGATGTGAGCAACAACAACAGTAGCAAAATGGATGTGACTAATGGCAATGCTCCTCCAACATATGACAATAGTGCTTACCATAGACAGCTTCGGCAGCATGAGAAGCGATCAACAGGAGAGCAGCTTCCACTCTTGCTTAGCAGTGCACCCCCAACACCAAGCAAGCATATGGACACTACTACCTCAGAAACAGAACTCACTAGCTACTGCAATGCAGATACTGTGCTTGTCATAGGGACAGGGTCCTCAACCAAAAATAATGGAGTGGGTGATTCCTCAGGGATGGGAGATTCTTCTGTTTCTCTTGGGTTTTTTAATGAAACTCTTGATTTGTCACAAGAGGACATACAGAGGACATTACAGGCTAACATGCCCTGTGCTACTGGTGTCACTGTAGATGAATCCCATGGACAGCACCAAGCAGATGACGATGATGTGATAGTATCAGAAATTAATCCTATGGATTTTATTGATGGGTGCTGTGATGTAGTAGTTTCACCAGATGAAACACAGTCTGTAACGGGTACAGGTGTGGACGATGATGTTTTTGTAAATTTGGATGCATTTGATATGTTAGGTGATTTTCCTGAACTTGAAATTATGGAACCAAGTGTTTCTGCAGATGAGACAGTAACTGTACACAGTGGTGATGTCAGTGTTGATGACAAGGACTTGGTAACTGTGACTTCCGTTGAGTCACAGCAGGCTTCTCATGAACCTGACAAGGATAGAGGTCAGCCTTCACCTACCATCGAGTTTCATGAGGGGACTGTCAACATTACTGATTATTCCCCTGAGTGGGCGTATCCTGAGGTAAATTATTAGTTCACTTGGTCTTAATTTATAATTAGAATTATATATTGCATCAAGTAAAAACTATATTATTTCTCTATGTTCCTTATGTAGTTGTAATGCTAAGAAAGTGAATGACAAAAACGTTTACATGAAAGTTTGTCAAATCTGAACCAAAGGGGAATTAAATGTATAATATGTTTTGCTTCTTTCTATGAATTAAAAAGTTTCAGAGTGAATGGAACACAAACAGCGTGGGTGGTGAACAGTGCTAGAGGTGTGGTTGGATGGAAAGGGTTTGTACAGTAAAAATGGAGTATTTTTCAGTAGGGACTGGCTTTGATGACAAAGGTACCAAATCAATAAAAAGTACCAAATTAATAACTAATAATAATAGTTATCATGATAGATAAATGAGGGAAATCATATGTAAGTTTTAAGGCCATTTGGAAACACAAGTGGAAGATTCACAACTACTAAACTAAAATATGTGTTTTTTTGATTGAGTGTTAGGAATGTGACTTTGAATGATAGTTTTAATGCCTTTACATAGATTTTTCTCATTCCAGTAGGAAAATTTACAATTATCTGGACTGTCTATGCTGACTAGTTATTGCTGGGGAATGTAATATCCATGTCCATCACTTCGATACTATTATATTGCACTGTCATAACTCTCATACCAGAAGACTTTCCTAGCTGTCAGTGTGGTGGTTGTGATCCCAGGAGACTGATGAAAGTTAAAGAAATCAGTTTTAGTGCAATAATGTTGATGTAGTGAATACTCTTGTTGGAGGAGGGATGACAAATCCAAATGATTTTGATTGTGGAAAGTAATTTAATGACTTCTGGAAGGGTTAAGGTACAGCATGAATGGCAGTATGTATGATTCTGTACCATAAGAAAGCTGCAATTACCTCAAAAACAGCTGGGCAGTGAAGGGGGAGGCGTGTTTATAGTGATAGGAAGTGCAATAGTATCTAAGGAAATTGACGGAGATCCGAAATGTGAAATAATTTGGGTGAAGGTCAAGGTTAAAGCAGGCCCAGACATGGTAATTGGATGTCTCTATAGGCCCCCTGGCTCAGCAGCTGTTGTGGCTGAGCACCTGAAGGATAATTTGGATAATATTTTGAGTAGAGTTCTGGGTGGAGATTTTAATTTGCCAGATATAGACTGGGAGACTCAGACGTTCGTAACGGGTGGCAGGGACAAAGAATCCAGTGAAATTTTTTAAAGTGCTTTATCTGAAAAATACCTTGAGCAGTTGAACAGAGAACCGACTTGTGGCGATAACATATTAGACCTTCTGGTGACAAACAGACCCGAACTATTTGAAACAGTTAACGCAGAGCAGGGAATCAGCGATCATAAAGCAGTTACTGCATCGATGATTTCAGCCATAAATAGAAATATTAAAAAAGGTAGGAAGATTTTTCTGTTTAGCAAAAGTGACAAAAGGCAGATTACAGAGTACCTGATGGCTCAACACAAAAATTTTGTCTCAGGTACAGATAGTGTTGAGGATCAGTGGACAAAGTTCAAAACCATCGTACAATATGCGTTAGATAAGTATGTGCCAAGCAAGATCGTAAGAGATGGAAAAGAGCCACCATGGTACAACAACCGAGTTAGGAAACTGCTGCGGAAGCAAAGGGAACTTCACAGCAAACATAAACATAGCCAAAGCCTTGCAGACAAAAAAAAATTACGCGAAGCGAAATGTAGTGTGAGGAGGGCTATGCGAGAGGCATTCAATCAATTCGAAAGTAAAGTTCTATGTACTGACTTGGCAGAAAATCCTAAGAAATTTTGGTCTTATGTCAAAGCGGTAGGTGGCTCAAAACAAAATGTCCAGACACTCTGTGACCAAAATGGTACTGAAACAGAGAATGACAGACTAAAGGCTGAAATACTAAATGTCTTTTTCCAAAGCTGTTTCACAGAGGAAGACTGCACTGTAGTTCCTTCTCTAGATTGTCACACAGATAACAAAATGGTAGATATCGAAATAAACGACAGAGGGATAGACAAACAATTAAAATCGCTCAAAAGAGGAAAGGCCACTGGACCTGATGGGATACCATTTCCATTTTACACAGAGTACGCGAAGGAACTTGCTCCTCTTCTTGCAGCAGTGTACCGTAGGTCTCTAGAAGAGCGTAGCGTTCCAAAGGATTGGAAAAGGGCACAGGTCATCCCCATTTTCAAGATGGTACGTCGAACAGATGTGCAGAAATATAGACGTATATCTCTAGCGTTGATCAGTTGTAGAATTTTGGAACACATATTATGTTCAAGTATAATGACTTCTGGAGACTAGAAATCCACTCTGTAGGAATCAGCATGGGTTTTGAAAAAGACGGTCGTGTGAAACCCAGCTCGTGCTATTCGTCCACGAGACTCAGAGAGCCATAGACACGGGTTCACAGGTAGATGCCATGTTTCTTGACTTCCGCAAGGTGTTTGATACAGTTCCCCACAGTCGTTTAATGAACAAAGTAAGAGCATATGGACTATCAGACCAATTGTGTGATTGGATTGAAGAGTTTCTAGATAACAGAATGCAGCATGTCATTCTCAATGGAGAGAAGTCTTCCGCAGTAAGAGTGATTTCAGGTGTGCCGCAGGGGAGTGTCATAGGACTGTTGCTATTCACAATATACATAAATGACCTTGTGGATGACATCGGAAGTTCACTGAAGCTTTTTGCAGATGATGCTGTGGTGTATCGAGAGGTTGTAACAATGGAAAATTGTACTGAAATGCAGGAGGATCTGCAGCGAATAGACGCATGGTGCAGGGAATGGCAATTGAATCTCAATGTAGACAAGTGTAATGTGATGTGAATACATAGAAAGATAGTTCCCTTATCATTTAACTACAAAATAACAGGTCAGCAACTGGAAGCAGTTAATTCCATAAATTATCTGGGAGTACGCATTAGGAGTGATTTAAAATGGAATGATCATATAAAGTTGATCGTCGGTAAAGCAGATGCCAGACTGAGATTCATTGGAAGAATCCTAAGGAAATGCAATCTGAAAACAAAGGAAGTAGGTTACAGTACGCTTGTTCACCCACTGCTTGAATACTGCTCAACAGTGTGGGATCCGTACCAGATAGGATTGATAGAAGAGATAGAGAAGATCCAATGGAGAGCAGCGCGCATTGTTACAGGATCATTTAATAATCGCGAAAGCGTTACGGAGATGATAGATAAACTCCAGTGGAAGACTCTGCAGGAGAGATGCTCAGTAGCTCGGTACGGGCTTTTGTTAAAGTTTCGAGAACATACCTTCACCGAAGAGTCAAGCAGTATATTGCTCCCTCCTACGTATATCTCGCGAAGAGACCATGGGCATAAAATCAGAGAGATTAGAGCCCACACAGAAGCATACCGACAATCCTTCTTTCCACGAACAATACGATACTGGAATAGAAAGGAGAACCGAAAGAGGTACTCAGGGTACCCTCCGTCACACACCGTCAGGTGGCTTGCGGTATATGGATGTAGATGTAGATGTAGATGTAGATGTACATGCACATTGTGGACATCTCAGTTGTTAAGAGGGAACATTCTCTAGTCTTGCATAAGTTTTATCAGGTCTTAATAGTACTTCAGAACTCATCTTTTCCCCAATATCATTTTGTGGCAGCTGCTCATTGTTGGACTCTGTGCCCAGATGCTTTCTCACCAACATGACAGACTGTGCTAGTGTATTGTACTCTGTAATTAAGGCCAGTGAGATTGTACCAAATGGACTCCAATTCAGAATAATGGATGATTGTGAAAATAGCTCTTGTGGAAATGGTTATATACAGTTTGTTATGTCTAAACATATTCAGATGTGACTGTTATCTTAGGATTTGATTCTGGTTCAAATGGTACAAATGGCTCTGAGCACTATGGGACTTAACATCTGAGGTCATCAGTCCCCTAGAACTTAGAACTACTGAAACCTAACTAACCTAAGTACATCACACACATCCATGCCTGAGGCAGGATTCGAGCCTGCAACTGTAGCAGTCACACGATTCTGGACTGAAGCGCCTAGAACCGCTCGGCCACTGCGGCCGGCGCATTTGATTCTGGTCTGAAAAGATATTTTGGTCAATGAGATAACACAGAATTGTCTGTTTTTGCAGCCAAGTCAATCACAGATGAAAGTATTGCACTGAGAAAATGAAGAGATATGCTTGTCTTGTACCAGGTGGTTGTAATTAAACTGAAGGTGTTCCGAGTGCTGCAGTTCAGACTGTATATGCAGAGGACACTGAAACATCTTAGGTGTATTCATTAATCGGGGTGCTTGAGGACTATATTGAAAAGTAAATAATAGTTCCGCTTTCAGCTACCAGGTGAAAATATGGTACTTTAAGCAGTTTCCTGTTTTGACATGAATATGCTGTTTGTCACTTGACTGCATGTGTTGATTTCTCTCATGAAGTGACTGTTGGTGTGAAGGTTTATGAAGGTTGAAGTTTTCGTACAGACCATTGTGGCTATTGAGAAGAAAGATCATGCATTGCTAGTCAAGTTGTTTAATCAGAACAGCATCAATAGCACCACTGCATTGCAGGGATATAGCCAACAGCTGCAAAGAAGCCACATGTCAATAAATGGGCTAAAGAATCTGCTCAAGAAATTTGAAGAAATAGGTGGTGAGGTAGGAAGAGGGAGGTGGCCCATCCACATGGCAGTTGTTCGTGAAGGTGCTGTAGCTATAGCCAGCTGAGCAGCACATGCCTCAAATTCTGCAGCCAGTGCTTGAGCTGTGTCACAGGAATTGTCTCTCCCCTGTTCAATAGTTCAAAAGGTTTTGCAGTGCATTTTACACTCGTGTCACTACAAGATTCAGAATGTGTACTAAGTGAAGCCCCCAAATAGGCTATAATGCCATGACTTTGCCCTTCGTTTTTTGGCACACATGGAAATGGATGGAATGGGGCCAGAGAGTGTTTCATAGATGGACAAAGCACATTTTACTCTGTACATTGTCATGACTACACAGAACTGTCACTTATGGAGTTCTACTCCATCACATGTTGTGCAGGAACATCAACTGCACTCAGCTTCTGTGACTGTGTAGTGTAGTTTCACAAGCTCCTTCATTCTCGGTCTGATTTTCTTTGAGGAGATGACACCTTGCATGTTGTGAGGAACTCCTTGTGCGATGCATGATTCCAGCTTTGCAAGAATGATACTCTGCAAGATGGGGCAATGCCACATGTTGCTTGCCAAGTGAAAGATATTCTTTGGGTAACTTTCAGTAATGACTACATCATTTCTAGGCAATTTCAGGATGTATAGCCTTCCAGATCCCCTGACCTAAATCCATGTGCCTTCTGGCTGTGGGGATATCTGAAAGATTGTCTATCTGGGATGTATCGAGACCCTTCCTGATATGAAGAGTAGCATGCAATGACATAGTGCTCTGACTACAGTGGATATACTGTGAGCAACTGTTGACTAGGCTGTGTTAAAGAAGCAGCACATTACGGGTCAGGAGACCATACTGAACACATGTTGTAACTTGTGACCATATCCTAATAAATGTGCCAGAACCACCATTATCTTGTGTTTGATCATTCACCCCCTTATTCTGCACCCACTCCACATTCTGACTGCTTACAGTGGCATATTTCCATCTGGTGGCAGAAAGTGGAACTATATTTTTTTTCCAGCATACTACACAAGCACACTGATTAATGAACATAACTACAATAATTCAGTGTCGGATCAGCATCAATTTAATTGTAACCACCCAGTACATAACACAGTACAGCCTGACTATTTTCATGGCCAACAATTCTTGATCACTGAGGAGTGTATATTTCATAGAGATACTGTACACTGGAGACATAATGAAAATGGGATTGCATGCATATTTGTCATATCTGAAGAGGCCACCATCTTGGACACTGTGAGATCTATAAATTACATTGAGAGTGAAATGTGACAATATACCTACAGAACTTCTGAATCACTTTGTGGGGGATGCCCTAAACAGACAAAAATTATGGATTGCTGTTGATGGTGAACATACTCTGGCCTGATTTATTAATACAAAAACACACAAAACAGTTCAGTTCATCACGAGGTGCTCTGATTATACATTAACTGTTTTTTGTTATTCTGTGTCCACACACAGAGCAAATTCCTCTCATCTGGGAATAACAGGGTGTATTGAACATACGTAGCACAGGCAGCAAAATGGTAACAAATATGTTTACCTTACAGGAGAACATCACCGAAATGCTGAAAAGTTGGAACTGGCAGACAGTTAAAGAGACACAATAACAATCCCATGAAAGCACTATTAAGTGAAGAAAGTAGGAAAATATTATAGCCTGCTACATATCACTCATGTAGGGACTGTGAAAGCAAGATAAGACTAATTGTGGTACACAGAGAGGCATTTAAGCAGTCATGCTTTCCATAATCCATATTTGAATGGAACCGGAAGAAACCCTAACATGTGGTATAATGGGAGATACCCTTTGCTATGCAAGTAATAATCAGTCATACTAAATAAAACATTTTCTCCACAGGGAGGTGTGAAGGTGCTTGTAACCGGTCCTTGGTACTCAACTACATCACCATATACTGTGCTATTTGACACATTCCCTGTGCCTACCACTCTGGTACAGAGTGGAGTACTGCGGTGTTATTGCCCTGGTGAGAAGCTAAATTTAGTATTAAAACTGTAATTGCATTTAAAAATAGTACTCTTTGTCTCTGATGCATAATGGTGTGTTCCATTGAACATTGTTGCTATTTCTGTGTTGCAGCACATGAGGTAGGATTAGTTACTTTGCAAGTAGCTTGTGATGGTTTTGTCATCTCAAATTCTGTGATGTTTGAATACAAAGAGCCAATAAGTGGTACCAGCCAAATGGCATGTGAAGAGCGTGAATCTCGTGACAAGAATGGCAATGACAACCTTCTACGTTTCACCCTTCTGCAACGCTTAGAGGCAATGGATGGTCGTCTGCAAATCAAACAGGAGCCTGAGGGTTCTGATCTGGTATGTGTAACATATTGACGTATTTTTACATTTGGTTCTGTTGTTTCTTCTCATTTTCTTCTGCTGCTGCTATTGCTGTTACTGCTTCCATTGCATATCTCCAACACCACTGTAAAATATTACAGAGTATGATCTGCAGTTGTATGCAAAATCATAAAATTACTGTGAATTTTAATTAAGGTTTAGTGCTATTTGTTCAGTTAATGTACAGAACACAGATAAAAAAGCATGGGAGTATTTTGATCCTTTGTTGCTTCATTGGAAAAATAACTGGAAGATAATGTTAGATAGTGATGTTTCTGTGACATAATTCAAATGAACAGCAGTTGGTAGTTCTTATTATTTTAAGACCTGAGGATAAGTTCAGTTAATACTATGTGTTTTACTGATTTTTTTTATTTTTTTTATTTTGTGTAGCTGGAATCGAATTGTGTATTAGAGTATTCTATACAATAACAATTGAGGGTAGTGAGTGAGAAATCTGCAGGAATGTGACTAAAACTAGCTTTCACACAAGTATAGTATAAGCACTCTTTTATGGTCATATATTTGATTATAATATCCAGATTTCCAGCTAGAATTTGAGGTGGAATCTAAAGTTCATCTTGTTTATGATGTTCTTCACATCCATTGTGTTTGATATAAAATTGTGATTGCAGATATTAATTAGAACATGAACAAGAACGTGTCATTTAAATTATTCACTTTGATTATCAAACTGACCAAATCTTAGCACTTTTGGAAATGGAAAATGGTGCATTTACTGGGTTTCGTTCACCCAGTATTTACTGTAGCACAAGATGAAAAGCAAGCTTCAATTTTCCTTAAAAACTCAGTGTTTGGAACTCCAGACAAATATTTATATTTTTGTATTTATCATGTTTCTGCACTCAGGTTGAAGGCTCATCAATGTTAAGCCAAAGCAATTTTGAAGATCGTCTGGTAAACTATTGCCAAGAAATGACTTCAAAGGCTTGGCAGTGTGGAGAGGAAGTGAGCCCCTCTTGGTTCTGCAGTCATCGAGGCATGACACTTTTACATCTGGCAGCATCCCTTGGTTACTCTAGGTTAGTAAAAACTAAAAATAAATCTTAACTGTGGTAATTTAAATGAGTTTAACTATTAAAATTTAGTGTTGGAAGAAATCTAAAGACAAAACACTATTCTTTCCCACTTCATTTTGTGCTTTATATTTTCTTCTGCCTTTAGTTATTTGTAGAGCAGCTGTTACATGCCTATATGACAATTTCATGTGTGGAATGAATGGTGATCTAGGTAAACTTCTGTACAGTCCACACACTTTGTCTCTATGTGTCATTTCTCTAGGTATCAGTTTGCAGAAATGGTAAGATTGTGCAAATGATGTATCTGCATCAGCAGCTACCAGTCTCTCCAGCCAGTCAAAATTTCAACACATTGCTCACCTATCTATTTCTAATTTTTGATTTTTTTATGAAAACTGGTATTGTGTTGGGATACCTACTATAAAGGCTCCTTTGAAAAAAATTAAATTTGTTTACTACTACTACTACTACTACTACTAGGCTAATTACTGTTTAGCTCTACAGGACCTTTATACTGAAATGTTTCCCACACCACCCTGTATTGTCTTTCTATGTGTGTGAGTAACTGTATGTTCACTGTTGTGGCTAAATACATACAGTGTACACAGGGCGATGTGTGAAACTTATAGCAATTACACGCTTCTGCTGTTGTAGAAATCTGCTCCAGTGCTCCAGATACCGTGTTGAGCTGAAAGTGGTAACCAAAGTACGGGGAAATATTCTTTGGGGCTCTGTTGAATAGTAATCAGATTGCTTTCAATTCTGAGAAATTTCCAGGTACAGTTGTGGATTTGAATGATCCATGAAGTGACTTCTTTTCCGAAGAAAGGATTGAACTATTTCACTAGAACTGAACACTCCCATCGGAACTGTTCTCAAGCTGGTATTTATTATTAAATCACAATAGAAGTATACGCTGGTTGTAGAATAAGATGTACCTTCTTGAAATGAACAATATTTTATTGTTCTATTAACTGATTTCCTTCCATATACACGTATATTTTACAATATGAATCAAATTCTCGCAATGGCGTCGATTTTTTACATCACAAGAATGGCTCTCCTCTTGTAAAATTACTCTTAACAAGAACAAAAGCTCTATATCCTAAGAATAATTATGTGAGCACTGACCGCCACAGAGTAATAAGCAATATCTTTGTCTCTCTCTCTCTCGCACTGTCACAGCAAATTACGCTGCATGATACATCATACTACATACTTATCCATTACTTTATAAAACAATTTCATATTTGTTTATATAAGACCTTTATGTATTCATTACCTCTGCATGTTACCATATTTATTTATCTCCAGCTTCTTCATTCTAATAACTTCTTGAACAATTGCATTTCTCTCGCTCATCCTGCACAACCTGCTGTACTGCTTGATGAAACATTCTGTGCTTAGGTCTCCTGAACGTTTCACATATAAACTAATGTTTTGGAGTGTATTGTTCACCTGACACCACCTTAGAATATTCCAATCTGTGACACAATATTCTCCCTGCTCTACAGTTGCCTGTGACTTCCTCTTCATAATGACCAGTAGAAGCTATGATTTGATCAGTTATACCAATTAACTATACCACCCTTACACCTTTAACAATTGAGGTGAACTGAATGCTACAATTGCTTTTAAGCACATTATTGCCACAAATCTCAAATGTTAGAGTACCAGTAATAAAAAAATGTAGCTAAATTTAAACTTGGTAAAATACTCCTGGGTATTATGCCATGGTCAAATGAATTGAAACCCAACAAGTCATCCCATCCACGGAGGGCATCTTCAGTGGCATTTGTAGCTTTTTTGACAGTCTGATGTACACCCTGGCTCTCTACTGACTGAAGTAAGTTCTGTTTCCACAAGCTCCCACGCAGGGACATGACGTCACCTGTGTAGAATACTTGATTGCAACTGGCTGTTTATGGTAGCTTTGTGTGCTATTGATGTCACCCCATAGAGAAAGACTGGTGCACATCTTCTTTGGCATCTTAATACAGATACTGTTTAGCTTCACACCATCCTCTTGCCACTTAAAATTCTTAGGGTTGTAATATCCACTTGTAGCTGCCAGTCTCTTACTCTTATCAAATCAAATCCTGTGGTGTCCTGGTTGCAAAGCATGTTCTGCAACAGCTGAGCGACCTGTTTCTCCCCTTTTATAGTTGCCCTTGTGTTCTTCTAGTCATTTTGTTAATAATTCTTTTGTTAGTACCCCCATACACATCCTCGCAGCTACACGTTGTCCTATAAATTCCCACTTTTTCCTGGGGTTTGCGAGCATCCTTGGCTGACTTAAGGTCTTCCTGTACCTTTCAAGTGGATTTGTAGATTACAGTGATATTCCATTTCATCAAGATCTTTCCTATGCTGTCCTTTCCTACTCTTTTTGACTCAGTGCACAAATAATCATTCTTCTGCAAAGAACTGATGAGGTATTTTAATTCGATATCGAGCAACTCTAGTTGACAGATGTTCCTCACTCTCTCTGCCAACGTTTTTGCTAATTATGTGGATGAATGGGTTTTGGTGTACCGAGTGGCCCAAGCTACCATCTTCTTTCTTAAAGACTAGCACATCTAGAAAACATGATCTGCCATGTACAACCTCCTTCATAGTGAGCTGAATGTTCGGATACTTTACATTGTGATGTTCATGCAAATGGCCTAGTTCCTCTCTGCCATGTCTCCACAATACAAATGTATCATCCACATAATGGAACCATGTACTTGGTGTTTTGTTACAGTTTCTAATGCTTGTTCTTCGAGTATTTCCACAAAGAAATTTGCTATCACTGGACTTAAGTGGCTCCCCATAGGCAGGCATCTATCTGTTTGTAAAACTCGTTATCCCATTTGAAGTATGTGGTCATGAGGCAATATTTAAAAAGTTCTGCTATATCAGCAGGAAAAAACAGTGTCAACTATTCCAACATCTATGGTAAATAATGATACCACATCAAAATTGACTTTAGGTCCTCCATCTGGATCACTGTGCCATTTAAGTTACCAATAAAATGTTTCAATTTCTTGGTGTAAGAATCTGATTGGTCCACAATGGGTTGTAATAGTGTAGTCAAGAACTTAACAATTGGTGATTAGGTGGGCAAAACAATGGCACTTACTGTATGTCGTGACTGAATATTTTCCTTACGACTTTTCAGCACTGTATAAAGTCCCAGTGGTAGCACAACTGAATCGAAAAGGTCTTTGACTGCTCTGTTCAGTTGAGAAGTTTTTTTTATTAAATATGTGACAGTTCTAAGAACCTCGTCAGTGGGTCCCGCAACATTCTTAACTGTTGCTGCCTTGCTTCCTTCAGGAGAAGAATGATAATACTATCATTTTGTAGCATTACTTTCATCCACAGTTACATTACATTTTGGAGCTTCCTGTGAGCTAATACTATTATTGCTTGTAGAAGGATTTCTTCAGTTATTGCACAGTCCACACTATAAGTGCCTGCTTCCTTGCTACCTATAATACCCCCATGGGCACAACTTACAGAGTAATGGCAAAATTTCCACCCCTGGCATGCACAGACCTCTCACTATCAGATGATGAATGTTCAGATAAATGGATATCAGTACGGAAAATGTCTTCAACAAAGAAGATGGTAGCTTAGGCCACATGGTATATAAAAACCCACACACACAGACCATTACTTTCACTGAGATTCAGATTGACACCCCTGACAAAAGCAACATGTTATAAAAATGGTGGAAGATAGAGCAAGGAACATCTATGAACCAGAGTTGCTTGAAGCAGAATGTAAGTATTTCACCGAAGCGTTTCAGAAGAATGGGTATTCATCTGCTGAGATAAAGTGTTAAGACAGCCACAAAAAGATCACAGTGATATACGGGCACCTGCAAAATCCAAGATTTTATTGCCATTCATTAAAAATGTTATCAATCACATACAAAATATCTTGACAAAATTGAATATCCAGAATGAAAATTTCACTCTGGGTTCGAGTGTGCACTGATATGAAATTTCCTTGCAGATTAAAACTGTGTGGCAGACAGAGACTGGAACTTCGGACCTTTGCCTTCTGTAGCCAAGTGCTGTATTGACTAAGCTACCAAGGCACAACTCACGACCTGTCCTCAAAGCTTTGCTTCTGCCAGTACTTCATTTCATTCTGGAAATTGTCCCCAGTCTGTGGCTAAGCCATGTGTCCACAATATCCTTTCTTCCAGGAGCGTTAATATTGCAAGTTTCACGGGAGAGATTCTATGAATTTTGGAATGTAGGAGATGGTAGAAGCAAAACCATGAAGACAGTTTGGGAGTCACGGTGGTTAGCTCAGCCTGCGAAAGGTAAGGATCCTGAGTTTGAGTCTCATTCTGGCATGCAGTTTTAATCTGCAAGGAAGTTTCAAAATTGAATATTGCTGTAATCTACAAACCCATCCAGAAGATACAGGAACACCTGAAGTTGGCCAAGGATGCTTTCAAATCTACCATGAAATTGTGTAGCCATATACATGGGGACTACTAAAAGAACTACTGAAAAACGACTAGAACAACGTAAGAGCAACTGTAGAAGGGGAGAAACTGAAGATCAGCTGTTGCAGAGCACACTTTGCAGCCAGGAAACCACGAATTTGATTTGGTAAGACTCCGGTACTGGCAGCCTAAGTGGATACTATGAAGTGCAACAGAGATTACAAAATGCTCTAAGAATTTTAATCAGAAAGAAGATGGTGTTAAGCTAAGTGTATCTGCATTCTGGTGCTGAAGAAGACATTTACCAGTCTTACACCATGGGATGATAGCAATAGTGAATGGAAGCAACTGACAGTGGCCAATTGTGCCAAAATATTCAAAACAGGTGATGTCAAGCTCTGTGCAGAAGCACATAGAAATGGAATTGTACTTCAGTCGGTAGTGAAATAAAGTGTGCATCGGACCTTAAGAAAAGCTACAATTGGCATTGAAGAAAAAGTGTGCAGACTGTAATGAACTGTTTAAGAGCTGTGTACTGTGATCTAGTAGCACTCTGGTCGATGTGTGACACCAATTTCAGTACAGTTCATTTCCGTCATATTTACAGTGACGTGCACTAGCCCGTAGCATGCATTTACATGACATTAACTCCACATTGTCTGCATTATATTGTCTTTTATGACTTTACGTAAGTTCAATGTTCCATAGCCATGAGAGACTCAGCCATTTTATGAATATGTTACTCAGGTTAGTGTGGTTGTGTGTGAGAATGTGTTACTGTCACCAACGCTGTTTTATGTTACGTGCTACTGTACTCCACCAATTGGTTCACAATAGGTGAGTGGTTGCCTTTCCCTTGCTTTATATATTGCTTCATCCAGAAATTTCCATCGTTGTTACTCAAATTAGACCCAGTTTACCTTATCTACATGCAAATAACACAGCAACTTATTTCTATAATTCCTGTTAATTGTGTATATGTCTTTCCACATATAAAACCGTCTAGTTCCGCTATTGTAATATAAGTAAGACCAAGGAACAGCAGGGTGAGGAGTTGGTTACTTCCTTTTTTTTTTTAACATTGTCATCTTTTTAAATTTTCCTCATCTTTTTCATCTGTTTTTGGTCTTTTAGGAGGAAAATAAATATTTACTTTTGTTTCCAAGTTCCTGTATTCATGTTTATTCATTTAACTTCTTGGAATGCTCCATTGATGGAAGTAGATAATGTCTAACCTGAAAGGCTTCTAAAATTTGAGATGGATTCTTTAATTTTGTCTTTTTGAGTGTCTCTTACATTGTGTGCAGCTGTTATTGCTGTCAACAATATTAGGAAAAGGATAGATTACTACTCACCATAAATGTGACATGATGAGTTACAGACAGGTGCAACGAAAAGACTGTCACACATTTAGCTTTGAGCCAAAAGCTTCTTCAGAAAAGAAAACACACACAGATCAAGCACAACTCACACACACATGACCACCACCTCCAGCAGCTTGGACTGGAATGCAACCTTTTATAACGTTGTTGATATTCCAACCTGGACTTTCTATTGTTTGTTATTAGTGTCAAATATTACTCTATTACCAGTTGCTCTATTTTTGTTCCATGTTCTGATTTTGCTGTAGTAACAATACTGATAATGTGATACTCTGCTCAATTTTGAAAATAAAATTTTGAAGTTGAGAAAATATAAATTCCATAGTGACTGGCTAGTAGTCTGAAAAATAAAGTCTCTGCATTGGGGAAAAATGTTAGTGAAAGTGGACTGTTCTGCAGTGTGTGTTCTTGTTCCTTTACTTTTTAGGAAAAAAGTTTTCAGGCAGTTTTTAACCGCAAACTGTTAACAAAACATCATAAGAACAGGTTTGAAATTAAATGTGCACCACATCAGTTACATTTAGAACTTTCAGTTCAGATGCAAGCTTTGAGTTCAGTCCATGCACCAAGAATACAGATGTTAAGTACCGAGGATAGTTGCACTACTGTTGAACTGATTTGGAAAATGAAATCAGTGACTTCCAACTACTCAATAGATTCATGGAATGATATTTGTAAAATTTTGTAGATGTTCCTCTATAGTGTTCCTAAACATTACTCATTTTTGTCTTAGAAAATGAGACATGTACTAACTGGTGGACTGGTATCATATTTCTGGGAGCATATGTTAGAAGAAGCGTGTTCATCATACTACCCATTGAGTTTTGATGGAACTATCAATGTTAAAGATAAAAGAGAATTTCAAACAGTCATTACATCTTGGTCAGAGAGTAACTGCTGCATAACAACAAGGTCACATAAGAACTTTCTTTATCGAAGAAGCAGATGGTGAAATGTTTCATCAGAAATAATGTGAAGAACTTTCTGAAGCAAACTTGTACCTAAGTAAATGCCTTCTGGAGGGGGGGGGGGTCACATGGACTTAACATCACTAAAATATAATGAATAATGCCTATGTAAAAGCTTTGGAGTGTTCAGATGAAAAAGTATCCAAATGTCTGGTCAATATTTACAATTATTTTCATGGTTGGCCTGTCCATTGACAAGAATTTGAAGAAATTCTGTCTAAGTTACTTCCACTTCATAAGTTTTTTAAGCATATACACCCACAAGGTGGCTTAGTTTAGGATCTTCGGCTAACAGGATTTTGGAACAGTGGGATGGTATGGCATATTACTTTCTTAACCATATATCTCTAAAAATAGAATTACACTACTGTTCAATCCAAACCCTACAGTGATATTGTGAATGCTTAAAAAAACCTCCAATAAAAGCAGAACTTCATTAGATAATTTAATCTGCAGAACTATTCTGAAAGTTCATGCAGCATTTTCAGAGCTAAACACTTTGATTCACAAATTGCTTACAGAAATAGAAAACATTCTTGAAATCTTTTTGGCTCATGTCTAGAACATTTCTGCTTTAAGAAAAATTGAAAGTATTTCCGAATTTCTTCATAATGAACACTTCACATTGAATGATCTGCTTCCTCTTGAACAACTAGTTGTTAGTGAGCAAGTAACCAAAGAGTTTAGTACGCTGGAAGAATGTGACAAGTTGTGGTTTCTATACAATGCAGACAAACATTAAAACACAGTTCACAAAAATGTGATGGAATAGACTTGCTTATGAAGTGCACTACTAAAAAGACTTGGGTTTTTAGATTACAAAGAAAGAATAAAGAGCAGAAGCTGCAGTAAAATGTTAAAGGTTGCAAAATAGTGCCATTTGATGTCCAGCAAGATTACATATTAGACAAGTGGAGGGTTCTACAGTTTGAAAATGATTACACAGTTTTAAATAACAAAGGTACTGACGAGTATTGGCAGAGCACATCTCAAAAAGAGATTAATCATCTACAGAGTTTAAGTACACAAAAGTTTCAAAACTTGTTAAGGCTTGTCTAACATTGTTCCATGGATATGTGGACATAGAAAGGAGGTATACTATTGCGAAGCACACATTAGGAGAAGACAAGGCAGCAATGACTGAAAGATTTTTGAACAATATTTTAAATGTCACGGATGCATTGGGATAACACCCCATTTTCTTTCTGTGCTCATTAGATATGGACAGCAAGCACATGCAAATTATAGAGCTTATAAGGAAGAATGTGAAAGGAAAAGAAAACGTGAATTAGAATAAAAGCAAAAAAGAGAAACAAAACCACAAGCTTCTCGAAGAGTTGAATAACAAGATGAATAACATCAGAAAATCAATAGATTGTGAAACAGCTTCTCTGAAAGAATAGAGAAAAGAACATCATCTATCGAAGGAGGCACAAGAAGAACTTCTCTTTCAAGCTTCAGAAAAACTGAAGAAAGAACTCAAAATAATGATTTAAAAGCAGAAAAATAAGTTCATGGTATGTCTGAGAGGGCACAAATCATGAAAGTAGAAGAAAGAGTGAAAGAAAGGTAGTGGAAACCATTCAGAAAAATCTTGAGAAAAGAAAATTTAATATGATTACTTCATTTTTTGCTAAGATTCCTAAGAAATAGTAATCCAAAAATATTATGTTGATCTTTTCCAGTATTAAAGTGTGGAATAACAGTTGTAAAAATGTGATGTAGGTTTTGCTTGTGAGTTACGATTACCAATACTGAACTACCAATGTACCTACACATATTAATAAATTTGTATCAAGGAAGAAATGGCCATGCACCATCCAGGGTTGTAATAGAGAAATTTATTACAGTCTTAACTAGTCTTTTGGAAGGTGAAAACAACTAATTTGTGCCATTTCTGTTTATTTAAATAAATAGCTCAGTACGTAGTGCTGCCCTGCTATGTATTGATTCCAATCTACTGTTAGTCCATCTTCTCATCCCCCCCCCCCCCCCCCTCTCTATCCATCTCATCCTTCATGTTCGCTCTGTCTATCTCCTCCTCCCCCCACTCTGTCTGTCTCCTCCCTCCTCCTCTGTTCATCTCCTCCTCCCCTCCGCCTCTCTCTATTCATCTCCTCCTCCCCTCCGCCTCTCTCTGCCTATCTCTTCCTCCCCCTCTCTCTGTCCATCTCTCCCCTCCATCTGTCTGTGCCAGTCTCCTCCTCCCCCCTCACTGTGTGTCCAGCTGCTCCTTCCCCAATTCTGTCTCCATGCTGTCGCTACAGTAGGACACTGGTGGTTTTTCTTTTAAGATTGTAAAAAATTTGGGCAAAATTGTTCTTGGGCCTTAGAGCTTTTTACTCTTGGCTTTGCCTGCATACATACATCAAAACCAGGCTGTCCCAAAAGACGACGACAAGCTATAGGGACAGGTTCCTTACACCGAAACAAGAAACAAATGTCAGTAAACACGGGTTCTAAAGTGCATGCCTTAAGAGCTATGAGCGCTTCTTCAGTAAAAGAGATTTGTTTCACACTAGCGAAGATGAAAAAGTGCTCATAGCTTTTAAGGTTGCATTTTTGAGTCCATGTTTACTAGACATTTTTTTCTTGTTTTGGTGCAAGGAATGTGTCCCTAAAGCTTGTTGGTGTTTTTTTGGAACACCTTGTATATTTCACATAGGTTTAATATATTGTAAACATATTTGTACATATATTCACATTTCTCTCTAGCAAATTTTGCCATGTAGCTTCATTTTCATACAGCTTAATATTTATGACATTGAATCTCCTGAACTGTGTGCTGCAAAATGATATACTTTTGCATATACATCCAGTGGCATATGTGGCTACTGTCTAGGAAATGTGCTGTGAGTATAGTTACTAATAAATTAAAACTTCATGTGTGATGCGGCAGTTTTTCACACATCTCAGTGTTTGTATCATATCTCCTGAACTATGTATCATACAATGATATATTTTTATACATGCATTCAGCAACACAGTATGTGTATCCTGTCTGCAAAATGTGTTGCAAACAGAATTAGTAGTAAACAAGTAATAATGGAAAACATCATGCTTCATGTGACGGTTGTACAGCATATGGTAATGATAAACCTGTTTCCCTTCATCATTCTGTGGAAGTTGTCAGGGACAAAAAGTTTCATAAGGTTTGAATGTGTAAAGTCTGTTCCGAGTTGTTAAGTGCTCTCATTTGCAAATACTGGATGACTAAGGTTGGCTATTCGTGCGTTTTGGACTACACAGGTTTTTCAACCCCCAACCTCACTACTTCAATAGTAGGTGGTACATATCCTCACAGTGATGATTTCCAGACCATAAGTGGTGTGTACCAGGTTTGGTCGAAGTAAGTCCAGTAATTTAGCAGGAGATGTGGAATATGCACACACACACATACATACATACATACGTACATACATACATACATACATATTGTATTGTACATTCATTTTTATAATATGTATGGATTTGTCAGCTTTTTATCACATTTTTTTTCAAATGGTTTTATCATCTTTTAATCACCTTTTTCAAATATTTTGTTACTTTTCTCAGCTTTTTCAAATGTCACCATGTCCGCCTGCTTAGTTGGGTGGTAACGTGTTTGCAACCCATGCAAACAGACCCGGGTACGATTCCTGGCCAGGTTGGAGATTTTCTCCACTTGGGGACTGGGTGCTGTGTTGTCTTCATCATCATTTCATCCTCATCACCGGCGTGCAAGTTGCCCAATGTGGCATCGAATGAAATAAGACTTGCACTTGGTGGCCAAACTTCCACGAATAGGGGCCTCCCGGCCATATGCTCATTTCATTTCATTTCATTTCAATGTCACCATAGCACCTCATTTTGGAACTGCATAGTTTTAATACAGAGGAAATGGGATAAATGAGTGTAGACTTCATGAATTTGTATACTTTTGAAAGTGATGGAATTGTTTGTTAAGTATGAAGTTATGTTTGACTAAGAATGCAATTTTGTTTCACAGAAGTAGAAAAATCTGTTTAAGATAAGGTGTATACATTTGATGTAATTTGGCATTTTGCTGAATCTATAACTTAAGTAGAAAAAATAACCATTTACTTGTTAAAATTTTGTTATAGGCTTGTTTGTGCAATGTTGCACTGGAGAGAGGAGAATTCGTCTCTTCTGTTGGAAACAGAAGTTGATGCCCTTAGTCAGGATGAAGATGGATATACTCCCCTTGTGAGTGAAAGCTTTTTGTTGTTGTTTGTTAATCAGCATAGAACTTACTGTATGAGATCGTGTATTATTAATGAAACTGTCTTCCATGATGCAATGAGCTTCACAGTATTACTTGCACACATAACTTATTTCATGTAACCCTAATACACTCCTGGAAATGGAAAAAAGAACACATTGACACCGGTGTGTCGGACCCACCATACTTGCTCTGGACACTGCGAGAGGGCTGTACAAGCAATGATCACACACACGGCACAGCGGACACACCAGGAACCGCGGTGTTGGCCGTCGAATGGCGCTAGCTGCGCAGCATTTGTGCACCGCCGCCATCAGTGTCAGCCAGTTTGCCGTGGCATACGAAGCTCCATCGCAGTCTTTAACACTGGTAGCATGCCGCGACAGCGTGGACGTGAACCGTGTGTGCGGTTGACGGACTTTGAGCGAGGGCGTATAGTGGGCATGCGGGAGGCCGGGTGGACGTACCGTCGAATTGCTCAACACGTGGGGCGTGAGGTCTCCACAGTACATCGATGTTGTCGCCAGTGGTCGGCGGAAGGTGCACGTGCCCGTCGACCTGGGACCGGACCGCAGCGACGCACGGATGCACGCCAAGACCGTAGGATCCTACGCAGTGCCGTAGGGGACCGCACCGCCACTTCCCAGCAAATTAGGGACACTGTTGCTCCTGGGGTATCGGCGAGGACCATTCGCAACTATCTCCATGAAGCTGGGCTACGGTCCCGCACACCGTTAGGCCGTCTTCCGCTCACGCCCCAACATCGTGCAGCCCGCCTCCAGTGGTGTCGCGACAGGCGTGAATGGAGGGACGAATGGAGACGTGTCGTCTTCAGCGATGAGAGTCGCTTCTGCCTTGGTGCCAATGATGGTCGTATGTGTGTTTGGCGCCGTGCAGGTGAGCGCCACAATCAGGACTGCATACGACCGAGGCACACAGGGCCAACACCCGGCATCATGGTGTGGGGAGCGATCTCCTACACTGGCCGTACACCACTGGTGATCGTCGAGGGGACACTGAATAGTGCACGGTACATCCAAACCGTCATCGAACCCATCGTTCTACCATTCCTAGACCGGCAAGGGAACTTGCTGTTCCAACAGGACAATGCACGTCCGCATGTATCCCGTGCCACCCAACGTGCTCTAGAAGGTGTAAGTCAACTACCCTGGCCAGCAAGATCTCCGGATCTGTCCTCCATTGAGCATGTTTGGGACTGGATGAAGCGTCGTCTCACGCGGTCTGCACGTCCAGCACGAACGCTGGTCCAACTGAGGCACCAGGTGGAAATGGCATGGCAAGCCGTTCCACAGGACTACATCCAGCATCTCTACGATCGTCTCCATGGGAGAATAGCAGCCTGCATTGCTGCGAAAGGTGGATATACACTGTACTAGTGCCGACATTGTGCATGCTCTGTTGCCTGTGTCTATGTGCCTGTGGTTCTGTCAGTGTGATCATGTGATGTATCTGACCCCAGGAATGTGTCAATAAAGTTTCCCCTTCCTGGGACAATGAATTCACGGTGTTCTTATTTCAATTTCCAGGAGTGTAGTTGGATTTTGAAATTCTTAATTAAGTGTATCTATAGATACTCTAACAGATATGCCTATCTTCTAAAGATTTGCATAATGAAATCCCATGACTTAATTATCATATCTGATCAAAATGTGGTTATAAGTTAATGTTCCATGTTGCCCTAGCCAACAAAAATTCCTTCGATAACTTTTTAATCCACAATGTTTCATCATTGTGTTTGATGAGAATTTAAACTGGCAGTAGCAGATTTTGGAACTCCTAAAACAACTTAGTTCAGCCACATCTGCATTTAGAACCATTGCAGACCTTGGGGAGAGGCAAATCCGTAAGTTCATATATTTTGCATTTTTTCATTCAGTAATGTCATATGGTGTACTATTCTGGGAAACTCATCGTCAAGAAAGAAAGTCTTCAGTTGCTGAAAAATGTGTTATTTGTTGTAAGAATAATAATATGTGATGCTCACCCACAATCACCTTCTAGACATCTGTTTTAGGAGTTAATCATTTTGACTACTGATTCACAGTATATTTATTCACCCATGAAGTTTGTTGTAAATAAGCCACTGCAGTTTAAAAGGAACAACAACGTACATAATTACAATACTGGAAGAAAAACTGACATTCTTTACTCCACATTAAGGCTGTCATTAACATAATAAGGGGTGCACAATGCTGCAACAAAAAAAAATTGATCATTTACACAGTGACATAAAATGTTTTACAGAGTGCAAAGTAAAATTTGGAAACAAACGGAAAAAGCTTCTTCTTGACAAGTCCTCATATTCTGTAGAAGAATTTCTATTATTGTAAGGTGTAAAAGATGGTGGGTAGGAATTGCTAACTCACATCAGTATATTTAGTAGTAGTAGTAATAATAATAATAATAATAAACTTGTAAATGGTCAGCTTGTATGCATATTTACAAAGTAATTTGCAGTGTGAATGTAAAATGACTTGTTTCACATCACTACAATTTATCATGCAAAAGATGTGTTGAACATGAAATTAAATACTTAACTAACCTATAGAATATGAGCTATTTGAGGAATAGCCTGTTTGTATTCAGTTTCCTGCCCATTTAGTTAACCATTCTGTGTCAATTTTTGGGTGCATTCATTTCTGAAATGGATCCAAGGCAGATTCAAGGACCGAATGTGAAACACTGTATCGACACTATGGATTATGTCCATCAACAGTCAATACTCATAATGGTGTTTCCAGCTGGACAATGAATAATTCAGAAGGAAATGGAGAAAATGTTGCCAGGTGACATCATTCAACAATGTGAAAGTCCTTGTTCCTCTCCTGTGTTTGTTGCGAATAAGAAGGATGGCAATTACCAGCAGCTGAACAGTGTCACTTAAAAAGGTTATTACCCCGTTCTCATGAACTGATGACGCTTTGGACTGTCAGAAGTGTGTGTTCTTTCTCCACCTTGGATATGAAGAGAAGTACTGGCAGATTGAAGTTACGAGGCTGACTTCATAATACTGATGGTCTCTGTGAGTTCAAATTTAAGTAATTAGGTCTGCAACACTCCAGCCATAATCGAATACAAGAGTCTGCTTCATCTTAAATACACTGTGTGTCTTTGTTACCTGGATGACATCATTATTTTCATGAAGATGTTCAAAGAACATCTAAGCCACCTGAAAACTGGGCT
This sequence comes from Schistocerca americana, assembly GCF_021461395.2. Taxonomy (NCBI): domain Eukaryota; kingdom Metazoa; phylum Arthropoda; class Insecta; order Orthoptera; family Acrididae; genus Schistocerca; species Schistocerca americana. The sequence continues at coordinate 724,203,817 of NC_060121.1, forward strand.
GTGAGTCTTTTCCTGAATCAAGGAAATAGCTTCTTCATCATCCAAGAAACAAAAGTCGTGGGACAACTATTTAACGAAAGTGGATTTTGTCATGATCCAAAAAAGAATGAGCCATAACAGGTGTTCTAACATTGCAGCACATTTTTGATGTGTGAGGCTGCTTCTGAGGTACACACTTGAGAAAGGATTTTAGTTGGAAGACACAACAGCCAGTACAAGAACTGGTGCTGGGAGATGCCATTTTTTTTTTTTAGAATGAGGAGTGAGAAAGATATTTAATATTCTTAAGAAGGTGCTGACAGCTTCACAATTCCAGGCAGTTACTGATGACAGTGCCGAAATGAAACTACGCACTTATGCTAGTGGTTACAGGCTTGTGCAGTTTTAGTAAAAATCCTAAAAGGTTCTGAAAGAGTGATTGCTTACACCTCCAGAGTACTCAGAAATGCTGAGGAAGAGTGCCTTGCAGTTGTCTGGGTATTCAGTAAGTTCTGTCCCTATTTATATAGCAGTCCATTCACTATTGTGACTGACCACCAGTCTTAATGTTGGATGACAATCCTGAAGGATCCATGTGGACAACTGACAACAATTCTTAATGTTAGATGACATTTGTACAACTAGCAATATATGACCTGAAGCTTCAGGAATATGACATCACAGTTGTATACAAAAACGGATGCAAACAAAGTGATGCTGCAAGTTTTTTTGTGTGACCATCCTCCGCAACAAGCATGTAAATACTTGTTTTGCAAGTTTTTCTGTGTGGCCATCCTCCAGAGCAAGCATATAAATACTTGTTTTGCAAATCAAACTGCCTTTTCCTGCTGCTAGTTGCTTTATTTATCCCATACGCGTTTCGCCTTCTCCTGTTCCAAGGCATCATCAATGGGCTCTATAACGATACAGTTTTGTTATTTATAGATTATCATACAGTTCACTTCACGATTTTTTGTAAAAAAAATTAATTACTTACGATTTGCTGATCTGCGTTTCCTCACATCTGATCTGGAGGTGGCAGTGACAAAAGTGATAGTGAGACCTCCAGACCAGATGTGAGGAACCACAGATCAGCAAATTGTAAGTAATTAATTTTTTTTACAAAAAATCGCGAATTGAACTGTTTGATAATCTATAAGTAACAAAACTGTATTGTTATAGACCCCACTGATGATGCCTTAGAACAGGAGAAGGCGAAACACGTATGGGATAAATAAAGTAACTAGCAACAGGAAAAGGCAGTTTGATTTGCGAAACAGTGATGCTGACTTACTTTCACAGAATCTGTTGGAGGAACATTGTATTGCTGTTGATATTTCAGTCATCACTACACCAACAAACATTAATGCTATGATGGGAAGATCCAGAATTGCTGAACACCATTGTAGCGTTGGAGAAGGAAGAATCAAGGAAGAGTTCAATTTAATAGATGGAACACTGTATTAAAGGAATTACAGCCCTATGGCGTGGAAATGCTTGCTCATCATCTCAGCTCATTTACAGCTAGACATACTGAAATATTTTCATGAGGTTGTGATATGAGGCCATCTGGGATCTGTGAAGACCCTTGATGTAATCAGGAGGAGGTATCATTAGCTAAGTACCTACCTATATGTCAGAAATATGTAGGAAATGCCAGCAACCAAAGTGTCCTCATGTTACCCCTAAGACAGTGTTTCCCAGTGTTCCTGTAACCATTACTCCTGAAGATCATGTACACTGCCCAACAAAAAAAGTGGAGCACCCAGAAGACATGGTCAAATGTCAGTGTAACTTTTTTCATCTACACATCACCTGTGTGTATGTAAACGATTTGGAGTTGCAATTCTTTGTGCCAGGTAGAATGGCCAGCAGAGCATATTGGTATTGTTGTCAGGCCTGTTAGGGTATATAAGGAGCACGAACAGTGTCAGAAGTTGAGTGATTACTGTGAATGACATGGATATGCCACATATTCATGTGAGACAGATTTATCAGCATCTGATAGTTTGAAAGGGCCCTCATTGTGAGTCTCTATTTGTCTGACTGGTCAAATTGTGCAACATCCAGATTTTTAGGGTTTTAGGATGTGACAGTGGCCCAGTGTTGGACTGCATGGGAATGTGAGGACAGACTTACATGTTGTCAAGATTCTGGTCAACTAGGTCTTACCACCATGAGGGATGATTGCTATATTGTATACCAAGCACATTGTAAACCCTTCACATCTTTGCATGCCATCCAAGAACAAGTAATGGATTCCCTGTAACATTCTGAGTCATTCTGCACCATTGGTTGGAGGCTAGATGAAGCTGGACTAGGGACTTCTTGTCCCATGCGTAAGCCAGTGTTAACACCACAACATGAATGACTGCATTTGGAATGGTGCTGTCAACAGGAAACATGGACTGCTGATGAATTGCATCACATTGTGTTCTACACTACCTTGAATGACCATGGCAACCTCACAGAGAAAGTTCCCACTCTACCAATGTTTTGGAGAGGCACAGTCATGTTAATTCTAGGGACATTAACATTCAACAATAAAAAACACACTTGTTTTTGTAGGCATTATACTTGCCAAGAAGTAATGAAAATAATTGAGATGAATGGTATTGCTTATTTCTAACAATCCTTTTTAGATTTTGTTTGGTCTTTACTGATGTATATCGGAAATCATATTTCAGATTCAGTCAGTTTCTTACCTTTGTTTTCATTGCCGTCATGGAATCAGCATTCTTAAGGCTTTTTCTCATAATTGGGGTACTTTTCAGCAATCTTTCTTCAAAATTAATGCCAGTCTAGTGCCAGTGGCAAAGATATCAAGGCCCAGTTTCAGCAGTTGTGGGCTAGCTTGCTTTAGAAGAGGATACAATGGCTGTATGACTCCCTGCCAACAAAATCATGTCAGAAGGGGATACAATGTGTATGTTGATAAGTGCACTCATAGTGACAAGTTATTAGCAGATTTGACTCGATTTTCTAATCAGTCAAATAACATCGCAAACCAGTAAAGCTTATTTCATTTTTTGCAGGGGAGTGTATGTCTCGTAACTTCTATCAGGATATTTTGCTCACTCTAAATATACTCAAATTCACAACGTTGCAAAGATGATTATAGTAATGTTTAAAATAGTGGCACTGTGTGTGCAACTTTTATCCTTCAGTGGAAAAGCTGGCTTGACACACTTACAGAATCCAATTCTGTTCTTATTCTGAAGTAATTTTAATATTGTAACAGTGTATGTCATTTATGGTGGTCTTTTTATGATTACTGCTCAGTGGCACCACAACTGCAAATACAAAAGCAACTTAAAAACCTATTTAGTTATTGTCAACTCAGCTATTTATGTCCAGTAGTAAATGAAGAGAGTGCTGTAAATTAGCAATTTTATGCACAGTAGTTGGCATTTGAATAGCAGTATATTTACACTCATTTGATTCTGTTTCTTGTCTAACAATCCAAAGTACCTTGAAAAATTAGAGGCATTAACAATGAATTCACTTCATTGTCCATCGATTTGGTTGGAGAGTGATCTACGGACTAACAAAAGAAGAATGACGAGTGAGCCAGTCAGTAACTTGATGATGCCAATAATGAATGGGCCACACCAAGTAAGCAAGCAGCTGCACTAATTGTCATTGGTGACTACAAATTAGTTTCAAACAATGTCGGTAATACATTCACTGTGGCCTCCGCTGCACCACGTCTTGTGTTAATGCTCTTATTTAACAATTTTAGGCTTAGTTACCTATCTAAAAATTGTTTGTTGAACTAGGTAGTGATTTTGCAACAACAAAAATAATTAATTTTTGACAATGTAATGTAATTGGATAGATAAAAAATCTAATCACCAAGCAGTGGCAGAAGACCAAAAAAAGGTTGTATGTATGCAAGCTTTCAGAGCCTGTGGCTCCTTCCAGCAGAAGGCTGAAGGAGAAGGAAGAGGGGTGATGGGAAAGGACTGAAGAGTTACAAGAAAAGTGGTCAAGTTCGGGAAAGTTACCCAGAACCTTGGTTCAGGGGCGACTTACCAGATGGAAAGAGAAGGAAAGACGTACTGCCAGAAGAAGGAGCTACTGGCTCTGAAAGCTTGCAAATGATTTGTTTTTTTTTTATATGTGCTCTCTTACCCCACTTGATGACTGGATTTTTTAATCCATCCAATTACATTACAGGTAGTGATTTCGATTTTTTTCAAATCCCTCCTCCCAGAACATTTTATTTTACACCTTGAGGGTAATTAACCATGCTTGCAAAACACTCTCAATGACATCTGGTATGAATTCCTCTTGTAGTCACTCCATTTCACCAGCCTGAAACTGATCTTTTTTGGTGACTTACCAGGCCGTCAAATGGAAATAAATTACACATCAGCTACACAGTCACCAAGGCTGTACCAACTGCCCAAGTTCTGTAAATCATCAGGTTTCTTGCAGAAAACATATTGTTGAAGCATTGAATGTCACATCTAATTATTCCTGATAGTGGAAAATTACTTCAGTCAAGACTGGTGTCAGAAGTAATTTAAGGGTACATTATCACCCATAGGATGACAAATGCATTCCACCCACAGATGATTTATGTTACAGATCATTGTAATCAGACATTTGCAGATGTAGTCATCAATCTGTGATGACATTCGCGAGAGAGAGTAGGATACCAGCTTCAACTCACAATACATACATCAAAAAAGTGTTGCGTCACCCCAGTTCCCAGATCTCCTGAAGATAGACTTTGACTGTGGATCACAGACACAGTCCCTTTGACTGTTCAGAGCTGTCACTAAACCTGCCCAAAGATGCATCTACTAGACAGAGGGGTCCAACAGCCAGTCAGTTCCAGTCATTCCACCAGGAAGGAGGTACACAGCTTGTGTTGTCTGTAGTTCAACAATGTCTAGACGGTCAATACCGCGGCTCGATCGCGTCTGCATTGTTACTTTGTGCCAGGAACGGCTCTCAACAAGGGAAGTGTCCAGGCATCTCTGAGTGAACCAAAGTGATGTTCAGACAGAGAGACAGGAACTGTCGATGACAGGCCTAGCTCAGGCTGCCCAAGCACTACTACTGCAGTGGATGACCGCTACCTACGGATTATGGCTCAGAGGAATCCTGACAGCAATGATACCATCTTGAATAATGCTTTTTGTGCAGCCACAGGATGTTGTGCTATGACTCAAACTATGCACAATAGGCTGCATGATGCACAACTTCTCTCCCGACATTCAGGGCGAGGACCATCTTTGCAACCACGACACCATGCAGTGTGGTACAGATGGGACCAACAACGTGCCAAATGGACCGCTCAGGATTTGCATCACATTCTCTTCACCGATGAGTGTCGCATATGCCTTAAGCCAGACAATCATTGGAGACATGTTTAGAGGCAACCCGATCAGGCTGAACGCCTTAGACACATTTTCCAGTGAGTGCAGCTAGGTGGAGGTTCCCTGCTGTTTTGGGGGGTTGCATTATATTAGACCAACGTATGCCGCTGATGGTCATGGAAGGTGCTGTAACAGCTGTACAATACATGAAGGCCATTCTCCAAACGATAGTTCAACCATATTAGCAACATATTGGTGAGGCATTCGTCTTCATGGATGACAGTTTGCACCCCCATTGTGCACATCTTATCAATGGCTTCCTTCAGGATAACGACATCGCTCGACTAGAGTGGCCAGGATGTTCTCCAGACATTAACCCTATCGGACGTATCTGGGATAGATTGAAAAGGGCTTTTTATGGACGACATGACCCACCAACCACTCTGTGGGATCTATGCTGAATCACTGTTGAGGGGTGGGACAGCCTGGAACATAAGTGCCTTGATGAACTTGTGGATAGTATGCCACAACAAATACAGGCATGCATCAGTGCAAGAGGGTTTGTTACAGGGTATTAGAGGTCCTGGTGTGCACCTCTGAAGGTCTCGCTGTATGATGGAACAACATGCAATGTGTGGTTTTCACGAGCAGTAAAAAGAGCAGAAATGATGCTTATGTTGATCTCTCTTCCAATTTTCTGTACAGGTTCCAGAACTCTCAGAATTGAGATGGTGCAAAACTTTTTTTGATGTGTGTATCTGCATACAGCTAAGCAAGACACTAGAGTTTTTCACCCTTTTTCCTGTTACATTGTTAAGGGATGAAACAAAACTTAGTATTTTATTTTCATTTCAATCTGTTGATTCTGAGGATTGCTGCATAACACAGCTCATCATCTGAACTGAAGAAGCAAGACAGCTGAAGTGCATATGCGTATTGGACATCCTGGATTTGAGCAATGAAAGCTGCAACACCAAACCGTGACCTATGGGATACAACTCAGGTGACATGGCATGGATTTTTACTCCTGTGTGGAACGTTGGGCTGTTGAGGGGCAAGGGGGGGGGGGGGGGGGGCGATGCTATTCTGGTACATATTGAATACAGAATCTCTTGTGAGGTGTTTCCTACAAAGCTGACATTATGTAGTCTCAAAAACATATGGATGTTGTCTGTGTCCTTCAAGTGGAGCCCTGTTGTAATCCTGAGGCAAAGATCAATGACAGTAGCTTCTGTTACAATGAATGTGAAGATATGCCTTGTGATAGTAGTATCCTGATGGAAGGAACTACATTTGATTGTTTCAGTGGCCATGAGGATGTTACAATATTGCCAGATTGTGAGGATCCACCATGTTGCAATAAGGTGAATCAATGAACAAATCCAGATCCAATAAGCAGCAGTCTACTCCAGAACAGTGAGCCACAGTTTCGTGAGGGGGAGAAGCAATGCCATGTGGTGTACTTCGGTTTGGTTACTGGTGGGTGATATCTGGCTTCCCCATCAGTTGCCACCTCTTGCAATTATTTGTCATTAAACAATATTAGGAAAAAAATAAATTGCTGCTTACCATGAAGATCACCCATTGATCTGCCGACAGGCACAGTGAAAAGACTGTTACAAATTATAGCTTCAGTAAAAAAAAAACACACACACACACACACACACACACACACACACACACACACACACACACACACACACGAGCAGTCATACCTCATGCACGTGGGACTGCTACCACCGGCATCCGTGACCAGAACTGGGTTGGAGCTGCTGTTGATATTACAACCTAGAATTTCCATTGTTTTATTTATTATTTAAGATTGGTAATTTCTGGGAGATTCTGGGACTTATAAATTATGGATTATTGTAATTTACTAGAACTTTTTTCCCTCAGTTAAAGTGCTTTCAGTGTGAACTGCTATTTTTGAAAACTCTGCTCTCATAACTGGTCTTGATCCTGGTTTACATATGAGAATACTTTATGAATCTTCTTTCCTTTCCTCTCAGTGTTATCCTTCTGTCAATACACGTTACTGCCTGTCTTAAATTCAAGTGTAATATCATATTTCTTATTATTACAGTGTGTGCCAAGCTCATGTTATTTTGGACTTCGCAGCTTTGTGTTTGTTCATGTGAACTTTTATTCTTCAAGTATGATCTTGACTGTGTATTTTTGTGCTTTAGATGTGGGCTTGTGTACGAGGTCACCATGAAACTGCATTGCTGTTGTATCGATGGAACCATACAGCATTAAAAGTCCGAAATCATGCTTCACAGACAGCTATAGACTGTGCAAGAGAATATGGACATGATTCTCTGGCGCAGGACCTAGAGCAGCAAGAGGCTTTACGTCTGCAAGAGAACCCCGGACCAGATGACATATTTCTTCGACCAGATATTGTTACAATGTATGTTGAATTATATTTATCATTGTTGTTACAATTGTGTTGAAGTTTCTAAATGTACTTACTATCAGGACTTATTCTGTAATTTTTCTATCAAATGATCGGTTTGTTGATGGAATCGCTCATGTGTGCTGTACTGATTAGCTATGATTTAAGGACCATCTGTTGTGTAATCCTAATGTCCTTCGTGACCGATTTCTGAATGTTGTATTATCTTTGTTTTAATGGGGCTTAATGAAACTGGCATATGATTTGTACCCTTCACAGCCAAAATAGAAGTAGTTTGCAATACAGTCTTACATTCTTAAGTTCATTTATTCCAAGGACACAGCTTTACCCATGAGATTAAGATATTTGGTAATTAGATACCATGTTCTTAGTAGTTGAGAAAATCAATTACTTAAAATGAAAAATTTCTTTTTCATACATTACAGGTAGATGCCAGCACTTTTTTCTTATTCACTAATTTGTTTTCTTGATGTATAATATATTTTGTTATGCACTTGGTAGACTGTTATTTTTAGTGGTTTATATTTTTTTTAGATTGGACTCTGAAAAAACTTCACTGAACAGTGAGCTCCATGTAAACATTCCACCCTCTACAAACATAGATTCAGAGATGAGTACTCCAAATAGTAATGAGAATGGCAGTCATAGCTCTGCTCAGAGTCCTGTTTGCTCAAGCTCAGGTAAGTATTTAAGTGTTCATCATCATCTTCCTTTCCTCCCTAACCCGATATCAGGCTGGGTTGCAGCATTTATGGTACTTCTCCCCTTTCCTCTATCTTTCCACCATTCTTTTTCTTCTGTACTGTTTTGTTCCATTCTATACCTTCTTCTTAAACCAGTATTTATCGAGTCAATCCATCATGCTCTAGGTCTCGCTCTTGCCCTCAAACTTGCCCTCCATAATTTATTTAGGTATTCTTCCATTCTCTTTACATGTCCAAAACTTTTCAATCTGTTCTCAATCTGCACGCTCAGCTTTTCTGCTATAATTTTGTTCTTAACATCATTTCTCCCTTTTTCTTGCTTAGGTTTCCTGAACATTCTGCTTAGGAATTTATCTGTCATTAAGTAAATTTAATTATATAATATTGTTTCAAGTTATTGAAGGACATACAAGAAAGTTTTATGCACATTGACAAAATCTAGATCCAGGTCAGATGTTGGCTTCAGAATAGGGAGTAATGTCGTGAGCTGTGATTTGTGCTGTGTATTTTAGTGTTTAGCATTGCTGCTTGGCAGGCTGTAGGTTGCCAGTTCAAACCTGAGCACCAGCAATTACATTGTATCTAGTATTTGTGATTTCTGGAAGGTTCTTGAAATATTGTAGGCTTGTATACTCTGAAATATGTGCTGTTTGTTTGAATAGCAGCATTGTGGGATATTCGTGTTCTTATAAATAGCTGCACTCTCCATCCAGGAAGTCAGTTCTATTCTGACTGCATGTTAGTGTCACTGATAAATGTGCTTTCTACTCTTAAGTGTCATCCTTCATTGCTGACTCTGCCTTCAGATTTGGACTTGACTGTAGTATCAACATGACAATAGCGAAGGCACAGGAAGTAATGTCTGTTGTTAAAAATAATTAAAGTAGGTACCCGTTCACTTTATTTTACTCTGTAGAAGAATTCTTTTCACAGTAATGCATAAAATCTCTAAGCAGAAGCTCTTTTATGGTGCCTACAGAATTGTCAATTCCTGTTAATCATTTTCATATTTTATGTAATTGTTAAGGTTTTTCTGCATCATCTGTTCTTATGCCCTGTGATACTACTATTTTAATCTGAGAGAGTAAAGGAAATGTAATAATGGCTATGGCACTCCTCATAACGTTTGTTACTATGCTGTATAGTTACTTATGTTTTGCATACTTCTATTTATATTGTATGTATTACCTTTATATTCATTTGTCTCAGGACTGAGCCACCTGCTTACACATCCACATACACATCTATAGAACACATACACTATAAACAAATACATAGAAATACCAGCAAATCAAACAATTAATGAATTAATAAGTAAACATGCATGGCATTTGTTAGATTCATGCTTTTCCCTAATTCATATAATGAACCGTAAATAAGTACACTTGTACATGGTGTATTGCTGTATCACAAAGTTCCACACTAAAGAAGGCAAGAGGCTTTGACTTTTAAAATGATGCATTCATCATACAGGAAGCAAATATCTTAGAAGATAGTTGTGATGAAGGAAAAAAAAAGTGCTGCTAGATACAGCAAGCAATGCAGAATGAAACTTGCTGTTAGCAGCCTTGTAACTGTGTTTGTGTGTCACTGAGGAAACTTAATGTCATTCATTTCCTTACTAATGCTAATCAGCTCAAAAATTACACCAATGAATGACATCTGGCTCTGTACGGGAGCATATTGTTGTTCTTTGTGCTTTACTGTGTAATGTGATAAAATGTTGATACACTAGTGCACTTGACAGTCTAAAGAAGTTAGTGGTGCAGAACAATTAAGCTGTTTATTTATTGTAATTTCAAGCAAAATTTCTGACACGCAATACTGATGGGTAAAAGGTATAAGGTAAAATTTTGCGGTCTTGTTTGCTGGAAGAGCCCAGGGTTACTCAGCAGCCTAGATGGCATTCATTGTGTGAGAGTTGTAATTTAAGTGTATGTCTCCAGTGTGTGTCCAGTGCTGGAAACTATGTGAATGCATTTAGAAGTTGGTGTTACATTTGTATTTGTGATTCCTGTGGGAGAGAGAAGAGCTAGGCTGAAACTGAAATCCAGCATGTAGCCTGCCATTTTGTGAAGCATCAAATGAATCACCTACCTCCAGATTGAGGGCAATCACAAAAGCCTGCGTTGGCAACCTTATATACATTGTAGAACTATGTGAGTTCTTTAAATACATGTTTTATTCACCATAGAAATAAAGAATTAGAAGCTTTACATAATTAAAAAGACTGTAGCATTAATCTATAATTATCATTCCTGTTCTCAGCAGGATGTTCATAAACAGTGACAAAAGTAATAAAAAGTTAGGCACATGAGTAGAAGTAATATTAGTAGAAGAGAGAGCAGTAGATTTTTTAAATTAAAGGAAATAAGAACAACTGAATGGATTTTACTAATTGCAGAATGGGGGATTCAGCTGACTATTAAGCAATATGAGTGAGAGATTAAATGGAGAAACAAAATTGATGGTAATAAAAGTGAGCATAATAGTTGCCTAGATGTTGCCAGTGGAAAGTTATAGTGATATAATATAGAATTTGTACTTTTAGAGAGTGCAACCATTATTTTTAATCCTGAAATTTGTGGAGCACTACTGTAAAGAAAATAGAGCTGTAATAAGTTACTGAAACAACTGTCATATTAGTATCATTAAGTCACATCATGCAGCTCACCTATAGATAAGTGCTGTTTCAAGTGTTTTGTGTTTGATTTTATGTAGGTAAAGTTTCCTGTTGTTTCATTGTATTTGTCTAAAGATACTGTAAAATTTGATTATGAGTGAGAAGTGCACAAATTGTTGAAGGTTACTGAATTGTGGGATATGTTCTGAATTGTGCAGATGGCAGAAATTGGGTACTGGCAGTTGGGAACAGAATGTGCTCTGATAGTTTCATTTTAAATGTTGATGGTTAGTTTAACCAGTTGTCAGAGTCATGTGGTAAGGAGCCTCTGGTAATTGTAGCAGCAGATAATATGCAGCAGATATCAAATGTTATTAGGAAGCTGAAATTACATAGTAAAATTAAGCAGAGGATTCTGCTGGTTCTTAGCAGTTATGTGCATGGTGTAGACTCCCACTTACAAGAGACAGTAGATAAGGATTACCAAGATACCAGCATTTTTAAACCAGGTGCTTGGCTCAGTAAGGTGACAGAAGACTTACAGGCTTTGTGTAAGGATCTTACTGAAGGATATCAGATGTGATACAGCTTGGAATAGTTTTTAGTAGAAATTGGGCTTATGACATGGACAGGATTGCAACTCAAAATCGGACCACTTATGTTCACTTTGTACATTTCTTCTGGCATCAGTCCCATCTTGATAGAGCTGTGAGGCAATTTAATATGCCACTTGTGAAGGCACTTATGACTTATGAAAGGGCATGCACTTCAGTGGTGCCAGCAGAGAGTATTCATAGGTCCAATTATACTAGACATGGCCTACACCTAAATAGGATTGGAAAAGAATGGTTGGTGAAGCTTTTGGCAGAATAGCAGGTGGATCTGGGCTTAGTCAAGACCAAATTCCAGTAATAATGTGTAGAAAGACTAGAACTTTCTTAGGAAGAAGTTAGATGGCAGGTAACCCTGCTTGAGGAGGGTTCCTTGGAATGCAGATCAGAAGACTTTGCATTATTTGATTTTGGCAAGAAGTTTATAATTCAGATGACTTGGATGACAAATATAATACATTTTTTTCGGATCTTCTCCACTTTCTTTAATAGGTCTTTCCCATTAAGAATTGCAGGCATGCATGCAGTATTCATGAACTACTGATTTGAATAATTAATGCCATTAGGACATCATATAGGAGGACATGGGAACGGTATCATGTATTGAAGGTGCTGAGGAAAGTCATCAGGCAAGCTAACCCAATGCATGTCCGCCCCCAGTAGTTGAGTGATCAACATGACAGAATGTCAATCCTAAGGGCCTGGGTTCAATTCCCGGCTGGGTCGGAGCTTTTCTCCGCTCAGGGACTGGATGTTGTGTTGTCCTAGTCATCACCATTTCATCCCCATCGACGCGCAAGTCACCAAAGTGGCGTCAACTCAAAAGACTTGCACCCAGTGAATGGTCCACCCGACCGGAGGCCCTAGCCACATGACATTTACATTTAAGTGCATTTGATGAAGAGAGTAAATAGCTCTCTGAACAAAATTAAAACGAAGCGACCAGTTGTGAAAGAGATATTGGAGCAGAATATGGGTACTCAGCTTAAAATACTTCTCTTTTGTGAGAGTGCAACTATTAGTGATAAATCAGAGCTGTGCAAAGTATTTAACAATCATTTCTTGCCAATAGTTGGCAAGTAAATAAAAATTTTACTGGTAAAGTAAATATGTAGAACTGTTGTTCCCAGGTATTTTCTGTGACCTGTCTAAGGTATTTGACTGTATGAATCACAATATTCCCCTAGAAAAATGGTTTTTTTGTAATTGATGGAACAGTCAACCAATGTTCCTCCTACATGTAAACAATCTTCCATCTAATACGTAACAAGTCAAATTAGTTCTTTTTGCAGATGACACTAATATTATAATTGATCCAAGCATACATACAGCAACAGAAGAAATGGTAAACAATGTTCTTAAAAGTATCATTGACTGGTTTTCTATGACTGGTCTCGCTCTCAATTTTAAAAAGGCACAACATATACAGTTCTGCATCAATGATGCAAGTAACATGTGGTGAGGAAATAACAAGTAGAGTGGAAACTTCAAATTTTTAAGTGTCCATATGGGTAAGAATTTAAACTGGAAAAGGCGCATTTTGGAGCTCCTACAACAACTTAGTTCACCCACATTTGCCCTTAGGATCACTGCAAATCATGGGTTGAGGCAAAACAGTAAGTTGACTTATCCTACATATTTTCATTCATAATGTCACATGGAATACTGTTCTGGGATAACTCTTCTTTAAAAAAGAAAGTCTTCTTGCTGTAAGAATAATTTTTGGTGTTCAGCTCTATTTAAGGAATTAGGCATTTTGACTACTGCTTCACAGTGACTAATGCCTCACAGTATATTTATTTTCTCATGAAGTTAGCTGTAAATAATCCATTGCAATTCAAAAGAAACAGTGATGTACACAATTCCAATATGAGAAAAAATGTCATTCAGTACATCACATTAAGATTGTCTTTAGCACAAAAAGGGGGTGCATAATACTGCAACAAAAAATTTTTATCACTTACCCACTGATATAAAATATTTGACAGACAACAAAGTTAAATTTAAAAACAAACTGAAAAGTTCCTCCTTGACAACTCCTTCTGTTCTTTAGAAGAATTCATGTTATTGTAATGTGTAAAAGGTGGGGGAATGAAATTACTAACTGACATCTGTCTCTGTATGTCCTTTTTTTTTTATTAATTTTTTTTAAAGAAAAAAATTTTTTTAAATTTTCAGCATGTAGACATATTTACAAATTAATTTGTGACGTGATGTGATGTGATGTGTATGGAAAATGACTTCTTTCATATCATTACAATTTATCGTGCAGGTGAGCCATGGAACATGAAACCAGCTAAGTACATCATTATGGAAAGGATAAATTGCTACTCATCACCTGAGTCACAGACAGACACAGTGAAAAGACTGTTAAACATTTCGGCTTTCGAACAAAAACATCCTTATTCAGAAATAGAAAACACATATACACACATTCTTAAACAAGCACAACTCACACACACCTGGCCACTGTCTCCCACTGCTGTGGCCCAACTCTGTCTAACGAAGTAACTACAGCCAACAAGGAAACACGAAATTGATTCAATTATCACACTATTAGAGAGTAAAGACTCCCATGGGTATGATAAAATTTCAAGTTGGTTTGTGAAAATCAGTGCCCCACACATTATTTCTGTACTCAGTCACCTATTCATTGTGTCTTTCAGGTGTTATTAATTTTTTGACAGACTAAAGTATTCATTAGTGAAACCGTTTTATGGAAAGGGTGAAATTGATAATATAAACTATTATGGCCAATTTCTTTGTCACCACTTCAGAAGTTTTCAGAAAGCAATGTGTAGGAGAGTAATGGCACACCTCAGTACCTGTTGTTTGCTGCAGACTCTCAGTTTGTCTCCAGAAGGAGTGCTGTTTATTCTTTTTTGTGTGAGACAGTAGCAGAGCTAAATGACAAATTAGGACAGTAGGTATTTTCTTTGATTTAACTAAAATATTTGATTGTGTGACTGTACGGTACTTTTGCATCAGTTGGAATACAGGGTGATTCAAAAAGAATACCACAACTTTAAAAATGTGTATTTAATGAAAGAAACATAATATAACCTTCTGTTATACATCATTACAAAGAGTATTTAAAAAGTTTTTTTTTCACTCAAAAACAAGTTCAGAGATGTTCAATATGGCCCCCTCCAGACACTCGAGCAATATCAACCCGATACTCCAACTCGTTCCACACTCTCTGTAGCATATCAGGCGTAACAGTTTGGATAGCTGCTGTTATTTCTCGTTTCAAATCATCAATGGTGGCTGGGAGAGGTGGCCGAAACACCATATCCTTAACATACCCCCATAAGAAAAAATCGCAGGGGCTAAGATCAGGGCTTCTTGGAGGCGAGTGATGAAGTGCTCTGTCACGGGCTGCCTGGCGGCCGATCCATCGCCTCGGGTAGTTGACGTTCAGGTTTCATAACTAACCTTTTTCGTAGGACTCTCCATACAGTTGATTGTGGAATTTGCAGCTCTCTGCTAGCTCTGCGAGTCGATTTTCCTGGGCTGCGAACAAATGCTTGCTGGATGCGTGCTACATTTTCATCACTCGTTCTCAGCCGTCCAGAACTTTTCCCTTTGCACAAACACCCATTCTCTGTAAACTGCTTATACCAACGTTTAATACACCACCTATCAGGAGGTTTAACACCATACTTCGTTCGAAATGCGCGCTGAACAATTGTCGTCGATTCACTTCTGCCGTTCTCAATAACACAAAAACCTTTCTGTTGAGCGGTCGCCATCTTAGCATCAACTGACGCTGACGCCTAGTCAACAGCGCCTCAAGCGAACAAATGTACAACTAAATGAAACTTTATAGCTCCCTTAATTCGCTGACAGATAGTGCTTAGCTCTGCCTTTTGTCGTTGCAGAGTTTTAAATTCCTAAAGTTGTGGTATTCTTTTTGAATCACCCTGTATTATGGGATTAGGCAAAAAGTTCAGAAGTGG
Organism: Schistocerca americana; assembly: GCF_021461395.2. NCBI lineage: Eukaryota > Metazoa > Arthropoda > Insecta > Orthoptera > Acrididae > Schistocerca > Schistocerca americana. Next base: position 724,219,439 of record NC_060121.1, read on the forward strand.
TTCACTTCATACATATCTACATACATACTCTGCAAGCCACCATATGGCAGAGGGTATCTTGTACCACTACTAGTCATTTCCTAGTGCAAGTAAAAAATGAGTCTATATGCTGCCTTACAAGCCCTAATTTTTATTATCTTATCTTTGTGGTCCTTAGGCAACATGTACGTCGGTGGCAGTAAAATTGTCTTGTGCCGTGTGCTTCAGACACTGGTTCTCTAATTTTTCTTAATAGTGATTTGCAAAAAGAGCATTATGTTCCCTCCAGAGATTCCCATTTTAGTTCATGAAGTGCCTCCATAATACTTGTATGTTGATTGAACCTACTGGTAACAAATTTAGCACCTTGCATCTGAATTATTCTGATGTCTTCCTTTAATCATACTTGGAGAGGATCCGAAAAATTCAGGCAGTACCCAAGAATAGGTAGCACCAGTGTTCTATACATGGTCTCCTTTATAAATGAACTACTCTTTTTTTAAATTCTTCCAATAAACCAAAGGTGACCATTTGGTTCCTCTACTACTTACATGCCCATTCCATTTCAAATCATTTTGCAATGTGCGTCACTGCATCATGCAGCACACTACTGAAACTGTATTCAAACATTATGAGATTTTTTTTGTACTCATCTGCGTTAACTTACATTTTCTATATTTAGAGAGAGCTGCTATTCATCACACCAAAGAGAAATTCTGTCCAAGTTATTGTATATCCTCCTACAGTCACTCAACAACAACATTTTTCCATACACCACTGTGTCATCAGCATACAACTGCAGATTGCTGGTTATCCTGTCTGTCAAATGATTTATGTATATGGAAAATAAGAGCAGTCCTGTCACACTTTCCTAAGGCACTCCTGACAATACTCTTGTCTCAGATCAACACTTGCCATAGAGAAAAATGTACTGGGTTCTATTACTTGTGAAGTTTTTGAGCCATTCACATACCGAGGAACCTATTCCATATGCTTGTACCTTTATTAACAGTCTACATTGGGGCACTGTATCAAACGCTTTTTGGAAATCTAGGAATGTGGAATCTGCCTGATGTCTTTCATCCATGGTTTGCAGGATATCATGTGAGAAACGGTTAAACTTGAGTTTCACATAAGCGGTGCTTTCTAAATCCATGCTGATTTGTGGACACAAGCTATTTCATTTCAAGGAAGTTACTGTGTTTGAACTGATAATTTCTTCAAGCTCTGCAAGAAACCACTCAGTTGAGACTTTCTGCTGGGCCAGAGATTCACCATAAATGTAATCTAAGTAAGGGGTCAGAGCTGTAAAGCAGTCTGTAAAACTGAATTGGGATACCATCTGTACTGGACAACTTATTTGTTTTCAACTCTCTTAGTTGCTTCTCTACTCCAGGGAAGCCTATTACCGTGTCCTCCCTAGTAGAGTCTGTGCAGTGATCAAGTGACGGCATGTTTGTATGTTCCTCCTGCATGAATGTTTCCTCAAAGGCAAAATTTATAATCCAGCTTTCCTTTTACTGTCTTCTATTGCTACAGCAGACAGTTCAATTCGTAACTGGATAGAAACCTTTAACATGCTAAGCTAATTTACAGATGACAGATTTTTTGCAAGCTTGTGGCAAGATCTTTTGCTAAGGTGTGACGGTGGAAGCTGCTGTATCTTTCACAGATTGATAGGGAAATGGAAGATTGTCCTCTGGGCTAGGCTAATTTGAGAACATTTTTCTACCCAAGCAACTTATCATTAGCCCCCCCCCCCACCCCCCCACCCCCCCCCCCCCCCCCCCCACCTCCCGTTTCCCTCATACGCTTTGATCAATACCAGTTTTCGATACTAATTGTTATACTCACTGTATTGAAATCTTGCACTTGGGAATGCCTCTCAGTTTGGTACCTCGAGCAGTGGCTTGGTTCAAATGGCTCTGGGCACTATGGGACTTAACATCTTAGGTCACCAGTCCCCTAGAACCTATAACTACTTAAACCTAATTAACCTAAGGACATCACACACATCCATGCCCGAGGCAGGATTCGAACCTGCAACCGTAGCAGTCCCGCGGTTCCGGACTGCAGCGCCTAGAACCGCACGGCCACCGCGGCCGGCCGCAGTGGCTTGTGCCCATAGGGCCTTAAACTGGCCCTGGTTGTTCTCCAGTATCAACAGACAGAGAAGTGATTTTGAATCTGACTGAGGCCATTTAAAGTGAGGTGTGCCACATGGCTGTATGCTAGGTCCCTTGTCTTTCTTGATAATTACTGATGATTAGTCATTAAACATGACAGATGACACAAAAATGTTTTCCCCAGCGGGCCTCGGCTGATTTGCCAGCGGACCTGCCAACTCTTTTAGGCAACACTCGGACGAATGTGGTTAAAGTTTTAAAGTTCTGTGCCTTGTCAAATGTTTTTACAAAGATTTTAGGGAGCGGATTTTAATTTGCTCACTGTGTGACAAGCTCGCCCATCTTTTCTGTAAGTGGCCAGCCAATGACACATTCCTGTGTCATTCTTGTTGCTATGTTTTCCCTTCTCTTCGGTTATACTTTCTTATGTAGTAATTTCCCTCTTTTCCCGTTTTCTTTGAATGTGTTTTTCAGTTTTATTAGGTCTCTCCACATTCGTTCCTTTTAATGTGTGTCAGGGCGCTGATGACCTCGATGTTGAGCGCCCATAAACCCCAACACACACACACACACACACACACACACACACACATGTTTTCCTTTGCAGATGATAAAAATGTTATTGTGAAACACATGGAGTGTATTGTAAGTGATGTAACTAATACAGCAGTCAGTAACATCAGTACCTGACTGTCAGAGAACAAATTAAATTAACACTTAAATGTAACAAAACACAGTACATACAGTTTCTGACATGGGACTTTTGTAAAAGCAAAAGTGTGTTGTCTGAAGGTACTCAAAAAGTCAGTGAAGTCAACCATTTTAAATTCTTAGGACTGAGGATGGGTGGAAGACTTTCTTGGAAGTATCACACTCAGGATCTTGTGCAGAAACATAATGATGGTGTCTTCACTACTCTGAAATGTGAAAGATCATTTACTTTCCTTACTTTCACTCTGTTATCTTGTATGCTTTTTTTTTTTTTTGGGGGGGGGGGGGGGGACTCTCAGTGCACTCACCAAGAATATTAATAGTCCACAAATGGATGGTCAGACAGATCTGTTGTGTCAGTGTATGAATTTAGTATAGAACATTGTTCAGGTGTCTTGGAGTTCTAACTCTGCCATCCTTGGACACACATGCCATCATGGGATGTATCGTTGACAGTAAGGATGCAATCAGGGGGAACTACAACATTCACTTGGTGAAGACTAGATAGAAAAATGATATACACTTGGATAACTCTTCCTTAAGCATTGCGCAGAAAGGTGTGAACTATTCAGCAGGTTTAATTTTCAATAGGCTTCCAGCAAAAAAAAATTTAGTAATAAATGACAAGTATTCAAAATTCAAGTTGAAAGATTTCCTTCTGGCACACTCCTATTCTGTATTGGAGTTCTTCGCAGTACTTGAGAATGCTCTTCTGTAATGTGTCATTTAATCATGCAATCTCTGTTTTTGTTTCAAGGTGATTTATTATTTAATTTGGTGTTGTATTATAAATTTTCCAAACAGCACTCTGTTAATTATGTATTGGCTTCAACAATCGTGGACCCACAGACATGATACATAAATAACGAGAAATCATATTTTAGTAAGCAGTATTTCAAACATTACAGAAGGTTTTCCAGAACTCTGATCTGTATGCCTGTATGTATGGAAAACACAACTATTTGTCTGGCTATATAAACAAATTTTGTCTTCCTTGTCCTCTTGACAGGTGGGTCTCTCTCATGCTGGGACTGGAGTGACCTGCCCTTCCTTCTTAACCTTCTGCAAAATAACCTCTCTCCTCCTTGAAAGAGTACATATTACATCTGAAAGCTAGGTAGTATGTCCCTTCTCCTTTTATATGGAGCTTTGACAGTACCATACATTTTGCTTTCTGAAGGTAACTACTGTCAAGATATTTTGTCTCATAATTTATTAGTTTACTCAGCTGAATTTTCCTCTGATGCAATTAGACAAATATTCTGAAGGTTTCAAGCAAGCACCTTATCAGTATCCCTAGAAGGCACTGGATCTATTTTTTCCTTGTGTCAACTGGATGTGACTATTTCTGGAGAGAAAATTAAAAAACGGGCCTTATGTGGGGTATAAACTGAATTGTCAACATTAGAGGAACCTAATTTCAATTTTTCCCTTAGTCATTGTTGAAAAGTGTAGTCTTATTGTTTCATGTAATCATTTTAACTAAAAACAGAATAAAATGTCCTGTTATGTAAATTCTATTCAGGAAAAATATTCATTCTGCTGTTGGTTTCACTACTCTTAATGACCTTCATAAAACAATTTTTTTTTGTTTCCTTTTGTCTGTAGGGAATGGAGAATCTAATAGTAGTGGCACAGTTCAACAGAGGCTGACAAAGCGACCATCAGTGGACAGTGGCATCAACTTGGGCCATTCTTCAGATAGCTTGTCATCTTTACAGAGTCGAGGACCTGGTTCCAAAGCTTCCTCTTCAAGAGAAGTTTCAAGGTTGTCTAGGTAAGCTCACAATGAAAATAATTAGTCTTCGCGGGAAATTTCCATGGTGATTTACTGTATTAAGTACATTTATAGCTTATAGCTTCCTAATTTCTTTTCAGAACTAAACAACAATGTTGTTGTCTCAAAAACCAATGTAATTATTATTTATCAGTTTATATAGCTACATTATATTTTTAGCAACAAAAATTGACCTAAGTTTCTCCTGTTTGGATTAGAAATATACAACGCTTCTCTATGTGCTCTTGTATAAGTCTGGGTATTGAGTGCTTACTGTTTTTCTAGCACAGGTGTGATTTTCATTAAGTTTATACAAACTTCAACAGGTAGGCCTTATTTGTTAACATGTATCCATGAGTATAGACACAACTCAACAGACCATTAATATGTAAAAATGTGCATATCTGTGTAATTATTTTTAATGAAATGACTTAGGATGACGAGCGTACAGGCTGCCACATGTTGTTTGTTAGTTTGGGATTGGTGTGTGGAGATAGTGAATTACACTTGCAACATAATGTGACAGAAGAAGGGATTCCCAGTGAAGCTCTCCCATACATATACATAAATTGAGACCAGTCCACAATAACTGAATAACAAAAGTTGAGGGGGGTTAAAAAAAAGAGAAGGGGGCAAAAATGAGTAGTTTGGCTAGTTATTTTACCATTTATCAGATGTAGTCTGATCAAGGGGAGAAGCATCATGCATCAGTATATGAAAGTGAAGCATAGCAGACTACCTGTACTAATAAAAATTTAGGATACAGGTTGGGAACTATCTTGAGTAGAAAAAGAGAGGTCTTGCTTTTAGGTAGCAGGCATGGGAGGGGTATAGATCACGGCTGGAGGAAAACTTAAGAGCAGGATATCACATCAAAAGTATTATGAAACTAGTGTTAACCTCAGCTGGATAATAGAGAATATTGAGGAACTGACAAAGGATTTGAATAAAGAGGACCAGATATTTATAATTTGGTCTGCAGTTGCATGATCAACCCTGGATGAACAAAGTCAACAAATAAGTTATCCAGGAAATGACCATGAAGCTGCTGTCTCCAAATGGGGTTCACATCGGTGCTGCTGCTGGAAGATAGAGATGCAGAAGGCATGCCCTACACCTTAACGGGAGATAAAGTATTAATTAGCACAACTAATAGCTGAACATTTAGGCTGGAAACCATCAGTGTTTGCAGGATTCTCGTGATCAGAGGTGTAAGCTGTTTTTGGGCCAAATATCTAAATCAGATAGATTGTTTTAGAAGATGTTCGGGTAAATGAAATGTCGCGTGTAAGTAAATGTGTTTGAATTAACTTACATACTATGATGCATCAGAATCTTTAACATTTGAAAAACAAAATTAATTTTGTATCTGTTTACGCAATCTAGGATGTTCGAAGAAAGTTATGTATTATGTCTGTCTGAGTGGTAAATACAGAACTCAGTATGTTTAACATTGATAATTATAAATTAACAGCAGTCTCCTGTGGGGAAAATATGGAGAAAGGAGGAATTATAATGTACAGTAAAAATAACATAAAGTTAAAAAAATAATGAAACTAGAAGTTGCTGCTTATATCAACAATTGGAAGCCTGCAATTGTGAATTGTTGTTACCAGAAAACCAATCAACAATTATTGTAGTATATACAGCTTCACTACAAATTTTTCAAGTATTCTTAGAAAAATATGAGTCATTATTATGCCAGCTGGCAATACAAGAAAGCAAATGATCATCTTTGGAGATTTTAACATTAATGTTAACATGACATTTAACATTAATTTTAACATTAATATTCAGAAAGATTCAGATAAAAGAAATGGTTTGGCTGTAGTACTTAACATTTTTAAACTGAGTTCTCTTTGTTAAGTTTCCCTATAGAATTCACAGGAAAGCTGCACACTAATGGACAGTGAACACTTAATCAATGATATAAATGTTTATCCAGTAGCAAATGGTGTCTCTAACCTTGATGCACAATTAGCCATAGTAAATAACGTATCTGATTACAGTGAAGTGGTATCATTGACAACAGAGTAAGAGATGAAGAGACAACAAGAAGTTTCAAGAGAACCTCACATGTAACTGATGAGGGATATGTGGAATGTGATGGAGGGCAATTGTAAATTTAATGTGTGTGTGTGTGTGTGTGTGTGTATGTCTCTCTCTCTCTCTCTCTCTCTCTCTCTCTCTCTCTCTCTCTCTCTTTTTGCCTTTACATATGTCTGCTTGTGTCTGTATGTGTGTGGATGGATATGTGTGTGTGCACGAGTGTAAACCTGTCGTTTTTCCCCCCTAAGGTAAGTCTTTCTGCTCCCGGGATTGGAATGACTCCTTACCCTCTCCCTTAAAACCCACATCCTTTCGTCTTTCCCTCTCCTTCCCTCTTTCCTGATGAAGCAACCATTGGTTGCGAAAGATTGAATATTGGTTGTGTGTTTGTGTTTGTCTGTGTGTCTATCAACGTACCAATGCTTTTGTTTGGTGTATATATGAATCTTTCACAGCTACTTTTCCCAGAAAACAATAAAATATGCCACAAGTAAACATCAGAATAGTTTTGGGTTACAAAAGGAATCAGATTATCGTATATGGAAAAGGAAACTGTACGAATTGGTTAGGGCCAACAGAGAAGTAGGACTTATTACCCATTACAGGAAATAGTGCACTGCCATAAAGAAGGTGATTAAAAATCAGAAACCTCTGTATAATTATGAAATAAATAATTCAGGTAGTAAAATTAAATTTTATGGGAAATAGTTAACTGATAAACTTAGAAATCAGGTAAGGAATGTGAGGACTTTAATACAAAGAAAACAGTCGAATAATTAATTGTAGCAGTAAGGTAGCCAACAAATTTAATAATGACTTCCAAGAAGTTGATCAGAAGATTGCTATTGACAGTTCAAGAAACAAAACAGTATAATAAATGCAAGAAGCAATGCCACATATATACAAGCGTATCACAATTGCTCCATGTTCTGACAAGAAACTGAGGATGTAAAAACTCCTTAAAACCCAAACCTCTCGCAGAGTGCTCAATACTCAAGTAAAGTACTGAATTCCTGATATTCACCCATGTATACACTGTATTCACTTGTATATGCAATACGTCAGTATCAGATGGGATATTTCCAGACAGCCTGAAATACGCTATTCAGACTTATTTACAAAGAAAGTAGTAAGACAGATATCAGTAATTACTAACCAGTCTCACTATTTATCTTCTCTTCAAATGTACTAGAGAGAATCATTATACGCCTCTCTTAAAGTAAGATTCTTAGTTAGTTTTAATGTGGATTTTGAAAAGATCTCTCCAAAGAACATAACACTGTTCAGTTCATGTCCCTATTATATAAAAGATAAATGACAGATAATTTTGTTTCTGCTGACTGTAATAGTGTTATATGTGGCTGAATTTCTATTTTAGTGCTATAAACTTTACCTGTGATTTGCTGAATGTATTTACTGGAGATATTTGCTCCATTCTTTAATTATCGTCATTCTCAAGTTGCTTATAATAGGCGATCTGGGTGTATTTAATGAAAATCTCTGCAGATGAAGCAGTATAAAATTTTCCCCATCAAATTTGTTATTTCTTGTGCTTATAAGAACCCTTATTTTTCAGTGTAATTAAAAAAGTTAATGATTGTCCATCAAGCAAATTTGGTAGTCCTTTCATAGACAAGTTACATTTTGATTGTATTTCATACACAGTGAAAGGCAGTAATCAAAATAGTTTGCCAGAGTTTTGGCATCCTATTGACAGAGTGTGAGTTTCTAATGAACAATTAGAAACAAAAATTCTGGATAAAGATGAAAAGGGAGAGCAAGCAACAGGTAAAAATCTTGTTGAAAATTTATGAATACGTGAGACTGTTAACTGCTGCACATTTCTATCTATGGTCATATTTTAGCTTAGTAACTGAGTAAAGTACTCACAATGAAAAGTAGTGAAATCTACATGCAGCAAAATTTGTTTAAAGAATGATGACAGGACTGGTTTGTTATTAACAAGTAACAGTCTGAGTCTTATCATCATTTGTGCATTCACTGTAAGTGTGAGAAGTATAGATTATGAACATAAAGTTGTCTACAGAACAGCACATGTTTGCTTTACAGATTGACGAGCTAAGACAATCTTTCATTGAAAACTTCCTGCATACACAGTCACCAAGCAGGCAACCTACCAACAAAACAAACTGAAGGTGTGAGTTGACAGGCTCTGTAGCTGACTCACCATGTAGTGGCCACCCAAAATTAGTTACTATTGAAGAAAATGCACTGCTTGTTGTATAGTCCTGCAGGGAGGGCTTCTAAGGGACTACAATTTTCTAACAGAAGTTTAAGGAGAATGTTATGGTTTTAACATCTGTAGCCTTATAAGCCTACATTATTACATACCCTAAATGTGGATGAACGTGCCTGAAGATGTGTATTCTGTGAGTGGTATGTGATCTGCAGTGAAAGTGCTCCTAACTTCCACAAAACAATCCTGTGGTTCAATGGCACATGTTTTAAGTGAAATAGAAGAGTTAAAAAACACATCTGTGTGTACTGGTCTTTTGAAACACTGCAATTTGTTATTGAGGAGGAGTTAAATGTTACTGAATCTATGATTCGGGCTGGTATAATGCAGCAAAGAAGTGATATACCTTATTTTTTCAATGGGTCCACAACTAGAGGAAGGTGTCTTGAAGTGTTAAGAGAAGTTTTTATTGAATTGTACTTGGAGCTGTACAAAATGACCACATTTGGCAGTATGAGAGTTATCCACCATGTCTGTGTATTTTTGGCTGATAATTTTCAAGAGTGGAGGGGAAGGCAGGGTAAAATAGATTGGCCTCCAAGATCATTGGACTTTATAGACACTGTGATTTTTTAATGTGGGTGATACGGAAACACAGTGTTTCAGCTGCAAAACCATTAAGCTTATAGTATTTAACGGATTTCGCTAATCAGTAATTTGAAAACTTTTTTGGTCATGGTGGGAGCTATGTGACAATTTATGTATATCAGTATTTAAATATATCTAAAAACAAAGATGATGTGACTTACCAACCGAAAGTGCTGGCGGGTTGATAGACACACAAACATACACACAAAATTCAAGCTTTCGCAACCAATGGTTGCTTCATCAGGAAAGAGGGAAGCAGAGGGAAAGACGAAAGGATGTGGGTTTTAAGGGAGAGGGTAAGGAGTCATTCCAATCCCGGGAGTGGAAAGACTTACTGTAGGGGAAAAAGAGGACAGGTATACACGCGCGCACACACACACACACACACACACACACACACACACACACACACACACACATCCATCCGCACATACACAGTCACAAGCAGACATTTGCAAACGCAAAGAATTTGGGCAGAGATGTCAGTCGAGGCGGAAGTACAGAGGCAAAGATGTTGTTGAAAGACAGGTGAGGTATGAGTGGGGGCAACTTGAAATTAGCGGAGGTTGAGGCCTGGCAGATAACGAGAAGGGAGGATATACTGAAGGGCAAGTTCCCATCTCCCGAGTTCTGACAGGTTGGTGTTAGTGGGAAGTATCCAGATAACCCGGACAGTGTGACACTGTGCAAAGATGTGCTGGCCGTGCACCAAGGCATGTTTAGCCACAGGGTGAGATTAGATTAGATTAGATTAGATTAGATTAATACTAGTTCCATGGATCATGAATACGATATTTCGTAATGATGTGGAACGAGTCGAATTTTCTAATACATGACATAATTAGGTTAATTTAACAACATACTTAAGTTAATATAACAACTTTATTTTTTTGTGTTTTTTGTTTTTCTTTATTTTTTATTTCTATTTTTTTTTATTTTTTAAATATTTTTTTTCTTTTTTTTCTTAATTTATATCTAAATATTCCTCTATGGAGTAGAAGGAGTTGTCATTCAGAAATTCTTTTAATTTCTTCTTAAATACTAAATACTTGTTGGTTATCTGTCAGACTTTTGATACTATTTGGTAAGTGACCAAAGACTTTAGTGCCAGTATAATTCACCCCTTTCTGTGCCAAAGTTAGATTTAATCTTGAATAGTGAAGATCATCCTTTCTCCTAGTATTGTAGTTATGCACACTGCTATTACTTTTGAATTGGGTTTGGTTGTTAATAACAAATTTCATAAGAGAGTATATATACTGAGAAGCTACTGTGAATATCCCTAGATCCTTAAATAAATGTCTGCAGGATGATCTTGGGTGGACTCCAGCTATTATTCTGATTACACGCTTTTGTGCAATAAATACTTTATTCCTCAGTGATGAATTCCCCCAAAATATGATGCCATATGAAAGCAATGAGTGAAAATAGGCGTAGTAAGCTAATTTACTAAGATGTTTATCACCAAAATTTGCAATGACCCTTATTGCATAAGTAGCTGAACTCAAACGTTTCAGCAGATCATGAATGTGTTTCTTCCAATTTAATCTCTCATCAATGGACACACCTAAAAATTTGGAATATTCTACCTTAGCTATATGCTTCTGATTAAGGTCTATATTTATTAATGGCTTCATACCATTCCCTGTACGGAACTGTATGTACTGTGTCTTATCAAAATTCAGTGAGAGTCCGTTTACAAGGAACCACTTAGTAATTTTCTGAAAGACAGTATTGACAATTTCATCAGTTAATTCTTGTTTCTCAGGTGTGATTACTATACTTGTATCATCAGCAAAGAGAACTAACTTTGCCTCTTCATGAATATAGAATGGCAAGTCATTAATATATAATAAGAACAACAAAGGACCCAAGACTGACCCTTGTGGAACCCCATTCTTGATAGTTCCCCAGTTTGAGGAATGTGCTGATTTTTGCATGTTACGAGAACTACTTATTTCAACTTTCTGCACTCTTCCAGTTAGGTACGAATTAAACCATTTGTGCACTGTCCCACTCATGCCACAATACTTGAGCTTGTCTAGCAGAATTTCATGATTTACACAATCAAAAGCCTTTGAGAGATCACAAAAAATCCCAATGGGTGGTGTTCGGTTATTCAGATCATTCAAAATTTGACTGGTGAAAGCATATATGGCATTTTCTGTTGAAAAACCTTTCTGGAAACCAAACTGACATTTTGTTAGTACTTCATTTTTACAGATATGTGAAGCTACTCTTGAATACATTACTTTCTCAAAAATTTTGGATAAAGCTGTTAGAAGGGAGATTGGACGGTAATTGTTGACATCAGATCTATCGCCCTTTTTATGCAAAGGTATAACAATAGCATATTTCAGTCTATCAGGGAAAATGCCCTGTTCCAGAGAGCTATTACACAGGTGGGTGAGAATCTTACTTATCTGTTGAGAACAAGCTTTTAGTATTTTGCTGGAAATGCCATCAATTCCATGTGAGTTTTTGCTTTTAAGCAAGTTTATTATTTTCCTAATTTCAGAGGGAGAAGTGGGTGAGATTTCAATTGTATCAAATTGCATAGGTATGGCCTCTTCCATTAACAGCCTAGCATCTTCTAATGAACACCTGGATCCTACTATATCCACAACATTTAGAAAATGATTATTAAAAATATTTTCAACTTCTGACTTTTTGTTCGTAAAGTTTTCATTCAATTTGATGGTAATACTGTCTTCCTCTGCTCTTGGTTGACTTGTTTCTCTTTTAATAATATTCCAAATTGTTTTAATTTTATTATCAGAGTTGCCTAACAACAAAACTTTCTTCCTTTTCGATGACTTTCCTACATTCTTTTTCAATTTCCTATTGAAAGTTTGTTGTGTCATGTCTACACCTACCTCTGCTTGAGGCTCATCAGTTTCTAACTGAAGCAACAGGTCAAACTTATATTTGACATTCACCACAAAACTGTCAGACTTAGTTCTAGGCCTGTTCCTTCTGCTACCTGTTGCCACTTCCCACCTCTCTTTGCCCTTCTCCCTCCTTAACCTGTCCAGATCTTCCCTAGCCTGATCTAGCTCAGCCTGAAGGGCAGCAATTTTCCCCTCCTGTTCCACTATCTTCCTATCTCTGCTGCAAATCCTACATAACCACTGATGAGCCTGATCCACTTTCCCACGCCACTGCAGTCCCCCCAGTGAAAAAAACTACTACATCCATCACACCAAACCCCGGAACTAACAATTCTATGGCAAGTCAGGCACTTCTCACTCATGGCAAAAATAATACTTTAGCTAGAATAAATCAATTAAATTACCGAAATCAAAAAAGACGTTACAAGAATTAAGCCTATTCACAAATGTATATAAGCAAGTTTCTGATTTAAAATTCCGCTGTTTTTCTGAGATCTCTATTAAAACAATGAAGGTATATGCTATTTATTATATATTTCACTCGATGGAATGAAAAAAAGGACAATTAAACGAGATACTTTAACTTTGATTCTCCAAAAACGTTACGAGAATTAGGCCTATAAACAAATGTATATAGGCAAGTTTCTGATATAAAGTTACGCTGTTTTTCTGAAATCTGTATTAAAACAATGAAGTTATACGCTATTTACGGTAGTTTACTTATTTGTTACTGAGAAACTAGTTAAATTACCGTGAAACAAGAAACAAACACGTTTACAAAATTTAAGCCCAAGTGCGACTTCACGAAGTTACGATCTTTTCGTGTGTTCTGAAAAAATACGCAAAGAAAAGTCAAACCTTTAATGGCAAGACTAAACGATACACTAATGCACGTATTTAATTTGTTGTCGGCGTTAAACTAAATTATATTCCTATCTAAATCACTTAACTTTCTGGAAATGGTTTCTGGCGTCACTTACTCGGCGGCCATCTTCCAGCACAAACCTCATTACCAACAAACACTGTCTGCCTGTGTCCATTCATGCGAATGGACAGTTTGTTGCTGGTCATTCCCACATAGAAAGCTTCACAGTGTAGGCAGGTCAGTTGGTAAATCACGTGGGTGCTTTCACACGTGGCTCTGCCTTTGGTCGTGTACACCTTCCGGGTTATCGGACTGGAGTAGGTGGTGGTGGGAGGGTGCATGGGACAGGTTTTACACCAGGGGCGGTTACAAGGGTAGGAGCCAGAGGGTAGGGAAGGTGGTTTGGGGATTTCATAGGGATGAACTAAGAGGTTATGAAGGTTAGGTGGACGGCAGAAAGACACTCTTGGTGGAGTTGGGAGGATTTCATGAAGGATGGATCTCATTTCAGGGCAGTATTTGAGGAAGTCATATCCCTGCTGGAGAGCCACATTCAGAGACTCATCCAGTCCCGGAAAGTATCCTGTCACAAGTGGGGCACTTTTGGGGTTCTTCTGTGGGAGGTTCTGGGTTTGAGGGGATGAGGAAGTGGCTCTGGTTATTTGCTTCTGTACCAGGTCGGGTGGGTAGTTGCGGGATGCGAAAGCTGTTTTCAGGTTGTTGGTGTAATGGTTCAGGAATCCCGGACTGGAGCAGATTCGTTTGCCACGAAGACCTAGGCTGTAAGGAAGGGACAGTTTGATGTGGAATGGGTGGCAGCTGTCATAATGGAGGTACTGTTGCTTGTTGGTGGGTTTGATGTGGACGGATGTGTGAAGCTGGCCATTGGACAGATGGAGGTCAACGTCAAGGAAAGTGGCGTGGGATTTGGAGTAGGACCAGGTGAATCTGATGAAACCAAAGGAGTTGAGGTTGGAGAGGTAATTCTGTAGTTCTTCTTCACTGTGAGTCCAGATCATGAAGATGTCATCAATAAATCTCTACCAAACTTTGGATTGGCAGGTTTGGGTAACCAAGAAGGCTTCCTCTAAGTGACCCATGAATAGGTTGGCATACGAGGGGGCCATCCTGGTACCCATGGCTGTTCCCTTTAATTGTTGGTATGTCTGTTCTTTGAAAGTGAAGTAGTTGTGGGTCAGGATGAAGCTGGCTAAGGTAATGAGGAAAGAGGTTTTACGTAGGGTGGCAGGTGATCGACGTGAAAGGAAGTGCTCCATCGCAGCAAGGCCCTGGACGTGCGGAATATTTGTGTATAAGGAAGTGGCATCAATGGTTACAAGGATGGTTTCCGGGGGTAACAGATTGGGTAAGGATTCCAGCCTTTCGAGAAAGTGGTTGGCATCTTTGATGAAGGATGGGAGACTGCATGTAATGGGTTGAAGGAGTTGATCTACGTAGGCAGAGATACGTTCTGTGGGGGCTTGGTAACCAGCTACAATGGGGCGGCCGGGATGATTGGGTTTGTGAATTTTAGGAAGAAGGTAGAAGGTAGGGGTGCAGGGTGTCGGTGGGGTCAGGAGGTTAATGGAGTCAGGTGAAAGGTTTTGTAGGGGGCCTAAGGTTCTGAGGATTCCTTGAAGCTCTGCCTGGACATCAGGAATGGGATTACCTTGGCAAACTTTGTATGTAGTGTTGTCTGAAAGCTGACGCAGTCCCTCAGCCACATACTCCCGACAATCAAGTACCATGGTTGTGGAACCCTTGTCTGCCGGAAGAATAACGATGGATCGGTTAGCCTTCAGATCACGGATAGCCTGGGCTTCAGCAGTGGTGATGTTGGGAGTAGAATTAAGGTTTTTTAAGAAGGATTGAGAGACAAGGCTGGAAGTCAGAAATTCCTGGAAGGTTTGGAGAGGGTGATTTTGAGGAAGAGGAGGTGGGTCCCGCTGTGACGGAGGACAGAGAAGTTGCTGCTCTACAAGGTAATGTTGACCAGTTGTTTCCGTGCCATGTTCAGTGTGTGCAGGCACTATCAGCAGCTGATTGGCCTCCACAGGTACGCTTCTGCGAATTGTTCATCCAACAATGTGTCAATCCCCATTTCAGTGCAAATGTTCTCTTTACGGATATGGCAAATTGTAAATTTTAGCAATCAACATGTGTGGGCTGACGAGAATCCGCACGAAATTGTGGAATCACGTCGTCAACACAGATTTTCTGTGAACGTTTGCAGGCATTGTTGGTGATGTCTTGACTGGGCCCCATGTTCTTCCACCTACGCTCAATGGAGCACGTTATCATGATTTCATATGGGATACTCTACCTGTGCTGCTAGAACATATGCCTTTACGACACAACATATGGTTCATGCATGATGGAGCTCCTCCACATTTCAGCCAAAGTGTTTGTACGCTTCTCAACAACAGATTCGGTGACCGATGGATTGGTAGAGGCAGACCAATTCCATGGCCTCCACGCTCTCCTGACCTCAACCCTCTTGAGTTTCATTTACGGGGGCATTTGAAAGCTCTTGTCTACGCAACCCCGGTACCAAAAGTAGAGACTCTTCATGCTCGTATTGTGGACGGCTGTGGTACAATACGCCATTCCCCAGGGCTTCATCAGCAGATCAGGGAATCCATCCGACGGAGGGTGGATGCATGTATCCTCGCTAACGGTGGACATTTTGAACATTTCCTGCAACAAAGTGTTTGAAGTCACGCTGTTACATTCTGTTGCTGTGTTTTTCCATTCCATGATAAATGTGATTTGAAGAGAAGTAATAAAAGGAGCTCTAACATGGAAAGTGAGCGTTTTCGGACACATGTCCAAGTAACATATTTTCTTTCTTTGTGTGTGAGGAATGTTTCCTGAAAGTTTGGCCGTACCTTTTTGTAACACCCTGTATATTGACTTTAACTTTTGCTAGTCAAACCAATTTAGAACACTTCAGAATTCAAATGAATAAAAAAAAAGGGAGGGGGAGACCTTGAAACTGTTGTGATCACTGTATAAAAAAAATTGATTACTGAAATTATTATGTGCTCAAGATTTCCAGTATATGAGTTACTACTCTTTTTATCTTATTTCCTGCTTATTTAAATACCTTTAGATCTGTCTCGAAATAATTAAACTTCATTACTAAATCAATATTAATATTAAAGTCATCTTCCAACTGTGTCAGACCTTCATTATTCATTTACTGGTTCATTAACAAAACAGTTCTTTAAACACCATTCTAACATAGCTAGGTCTGCAGGTAATTATTATTAACACAAACTTTAATTTTTCATCTTGGGACACTCGGATTGCACAACATTTGGAAAGGACCCTGCCTAGGTTATTTGTGAGGATAATTAAATGATAGGAAAGTTCTGGTAAAATTTAAGTTGTTATTAAGTTGTTATTGAACAGTATGGAACAAAAGTAACACTGGTCCATACGAATACAGTACTATAAGTTTCAACCTGATTGTATCGATGCGGCGGTTGGCAGGCGGCAAGATGGCGAGGCACAGAGCACACATACAACCATAGCTATGGCTCTTGACGTATCGGCACTTTATTTCTTCATAGTGTCACAATACTTTTCCATTTAGTGCCTATGGAATTTTGCCATGCTGTATGGCCGTTGAAACAACATACCCCAGGCTCAATGAAACTACGTCTTCCAGGAGAGCTTCCTCGCTCCAGAACATGTTGCTCAAACCAGTGCCAAACTCCAACTACTACTGCTGAGCCCGTTGTGCCGTGCAGTGCCCGCGCGCATTTTCCCGCGCTCGCCTGCCATCCACCTTTCACCGCTCCCTTACAGACAGGGTATGCACCCGAGGTTTTGCTTTCTACATATTCTAACACATTGCCTACGTATGGACCAGATGCACAGTTACAATCTTAAACATCTTACAACAGTCTCAACATTTGTTACATTTCAATTCTATTACAATATTGCTTGACATTTGACATAAACATTAATTTCCACATTGAAATTTGTTTACAGTTTTCTTAACATAATGGCATGAAACAAAAAAAGAGATGAAAGCAGAACATCAGTTACTCAAGTTTATCGAAAAATCAGAGGAAAAAAAGTTTACTTATTTGTGCAATAGTACAGCGTTGTTGTTGTTACACATGCCCCTGTTTCCAATAAATTTCACTAAGTGCAAATTTGATGGGAACACTAAACTTTATATTTATACAGGGGCTATGAATCTTTGTGTGAATGTACCATTATAAATTTTGTATCACTAAACTTCCTTTCTCTCACATTATGGAGGTCTATACTTTTTAATATATCGAGAACATTTACCTATCATTTACATAAGTGCCTTTGGCACAGTCCAACCTCCTATCACAACATGATTTAAATAGCTAATTACTTATTCTTAAATTTCTCAGAGAAATAAATTCAAAATCTGAAACACAAACACTTAACTACAAAGCATATACAAATACCTATATACACTATAAGACAATTTGTTGCTGCTTGCATTGAAAGGCAGTCCATTTCCTTAGTTATTAATAAACACACAATACTATCTAGAAAAATCACTACACATATTTGCTGCCTATTATTCAGATTTGGGCAGTCCATTTCGCATCATTTTATCACATCACCTGCACCACACTTACAATTCTCCTTTGACTATTTATCTGCCTCCTTTGGTGTATGGCAGTCCTTTATATTATGACTCATATACTGCCCATTTTGATTTTTGGCAGTCCCATCTTTTATTTGGCTGGCAGCATTTGCTTTTTCTTTTCAATTCTTTTTTCCATACACCTTTACATTTATAGTACATTTGGTAATCTGAAACTTACATAAGTACATTAGCACACTGACATTAGTATACATAACATTTACAAAGATTTGTTACATTTAGAATAAAATAGTTTCAGCATAAGATACAGCACATTTACTGCAGATTGCTCTCTGAGTGTACTTAGGTCACTCACTCCTAGGAACATACAGTTTCAGGTCCACAACGTTTCTTACACCTAAAGGTCTCTTGGATTTTGGGTAGATCAGGTAGTAAGCATTATCGTGTGGAATGTTCTGTATTATATATGGTCCATTGTAAATATATTTAAATTTGGAAATTTCATGCTTCAGTTCACTAGATTTTTCGTGGGTTTTTAAAAGAACGTAATCCCCAATTTTAAATTTTGAAACATTCAGATTTTTTCATGTCTTTTAGATCTAGATTCAGCTTTTTGCTTTGCCCTTTTTCTGACTAATTCTTTCTTTTGACTCAACCCCAAGCTTGTACAAGGTGGAAACTCTAGTTTTTCCTCAATTAAACTTTTACTTCTGCTGCCTAACAAAATTTCTTCCGGTGGGAACCCAGTAGTTTCATGATGTAAGGTGTTCATGACATTCTCAAAGTCCAATATAAATCTGCCCCAGGCTCTACATCATGCCCCTTCCTGTTTTTTTCCACAACGCACCTTGGTCGACTGTGACATCATCCCAAGATACGTTCCTGACCTGTGAATCATTTATATCTGGTGGCTTTCTCGGTTTCTGGAGTTCAAAGTCTTTGCTTACTTGAACTCTTTGCAAAATAAACACTGAGTCATCAGGTGGCTCTTTCTCAACATCTGGGTTTTGTTTTGAAACTTTGTCATAACTAGGTACAATATTGCAATTAGCTGTATTCCCATTATTTTCACTAGTACTGAAATACTCGTCATCTGAACTATCGTCATAATCCGACCATTCTGGATCGCTTTCAGGTTCCAACATAAAAGCTTTTCTGAGACAGGCACTAAGTTCTTCCTCTGCATTTTCGTCAGGCTTTAATTTTAACTCAATATCCTCTTTAGGCAAAACGACCTCATTATCAGCTTTACTCACATCCCCTGTTACTTCATATTTAGTGTAATCCGCGTGGACTTCAATTACTCTTAGGTAATTACCTGCCCCTTCCCCACAGTGCCTTTCAGTAACAGCTTGTACTGTTGGCGGATCGTTAACAGAAGTTACTGCCTCATCAATGCTTAGGATTTCATCCTCCAATTCCTTTCTATCTTTAACCTTCATCTTATCGGCAGCATGCATACTTTGCGCGGCGCTATTTACTCTCTCCTCTTTAAATTCGGGCCACGTCACCTTATCGACGTCCCTACTATTTCCTTTTTCAGTAATTAACCTCCTTGCCTCATATCCCTTCTTAAAATCCTCCCACTCACATTGCTTGAGGCCCTTGTACAGATCATCGATCTGCACACGCCAATCAGTTACTTCTGCTAATTCATTCTCGCCATTTACTTCATTGCTAACACTGCTAACCGCACCTCTCTGTGTATCCACTGTTCCATCCACTATTTCCTTCGCCACGGAATTACCACTCGTAATGTATTCAGCAGCTCTTACGGCAATGTTTGTACCTAATTCTGCCGCCTTGCTAGTGGCTTCTCTCTGAACATCTGTTCTGCTAGGCTGGGCCGTTGCCCTCTGATGCTCCACTCGCCTGTTAACATGTATCGCTCTGCGTGGCGAAGATGAGTCATCTGCGCTCGCACCTGGCGCTTGTTCCGCAACAACACGTTGCGTCGTTTCACGCCTGTCTCTAAGCTGTCTCATAACTTTACTGTCAGTTCAGTAACATTTCTTAAATCGGGGCCGGTATGTTCTGTCTGCTTCTGTTTGGCCCGCAACGTTTGCGGAAATCAGTTTCCCGCATCGTTATTATTTTGCGCGGTGTACCCTCTACCGTGACCTGGATAACCCCCTCTTCCTCTTCCTCTGCCTCTACCTCTCTGTATCATGTTGACACGAAACCCATCGCCATCATTTCTCTTGTCATTATTGCGATTATTTCTGTTACTAAAATTCTGATAATTGGCACAACTTTCGCGCCAATGATCGTCGTCTTCGACCCTTCCTAGAAATGCTTGGAAGCTACGATGATTGCTTCCCACATATCTCTTTGAATCTTCTGGAAGCTTTTTATATAGCTCCCATATGATTTCAGAACCGGATCTTCTCCCTCTTAAGTGTGTCAACTTTCAGTACCAATATTCACAGAAATCTTTCAGAGAATTTCTGCCCCTGTTATCATGAAGTTTGGCCAAGATAAACTCGCGCCACAAATGATCCTGTTTTTGTTCGGACAAGTATTCTTCCCTAAACGTTTGTTTAAACTCTTCGAACGTCATTAGTTCGGTATTCACGTTAATTCCCCAGCGCTTAGCGTCACCTGCTAAGGCGCTAATTACTACATTTATCTTATCCTGACCAGACAAGTGTTCAGGAGACATCCTCTCGCAATTTTTGATGAAATCCAACGGATACCTACCATTATGTTTCTTGGTGGGATCGAAACGCTCCTCACCTTCCAACAGCTTCGTAAGTGGCGTGCCATTACAGACAACACCAGGTCTATCTTTGATTTTACTCTCGAGATCGAAAATTTTGCCTTGAATTTTCAATGTATTTTGTTCACACTTTTGTACACATCCGGTAACTTTTTCGCCTAAATTTCTTTCAGTATCTGAAACTGTTTTTTTCAACTGTGAGGTTCCATGTTGGCATTCATTTACGATCTCAGTTTTAAGACCGAAAACTTTTTCGTCTACTTTTGTTTCAACTAGAGGCTCTACTTTCTCTTGGATGTTGAGAATTTCAACATCAAACCTACTGTTAATGTCGTCAATTTCCCCCTGCGTAGTATCCATAATTTTATTAATTGTGTCAATTTCAAACTTCATAGTATTTACTACAAAGCTTAAATTACCCACTTTTTGTTCTGCCTGTTCTATTTGTTTACTAATTTTAATTCCTTGTTCTTCGACCTGTGCTTTTAGCTGACCAACTTGTGTTTTAAGCTGCTCGTCAACATGTGTTTTAAGCTGATCATTCTGTGTTTTGAGCTCGTCAACGTGTGTTTTAAGGTGATCATTCTGTCCTGCAATTTGTTTGGTTAATCGTTAAAATAAGTCGTTCATGCTTAAAATTTTCACACTGTTTTGTTCTATGGAATCGGTGTGTTCTGATCCTACATCAAAATTTTCTTTCGGTTCTTTCTTTATCTGTGGTGAATCAAACATATCAGTGGATTCGTTCACGTACCCACTATCATCTACTAAGTCAACCTCTACTTCCTGTTTTATTCCTTGCTGTGTTCGAGGCGGTCTCGACATTTCAATCTGTTCGTTAACATGTTCGTGGTAATGTATGTACACCAATTGTCTTCCGCTATTGCCATCTGTTGTCTGGCCGCGTAAACTCCTGTCATTGCCAGCCACATCTTTCATTATGCTTGGCACATCTACTGTGTCTACATCCTTGTCCATACCGAACGCAAGTTACACCCCACTACCGTACTTGACGTTCACTGCTATTTACTTTACTGAATAATATTGTAATTCGTGCCACTGAACATCCACTGTTCGGTATTCACATTAATTTGTGACCGAAAACAACTGGAAGTCCTGTCACCGGGAGCCACTTGTAACGTGTGCGTGGGGCACACAATACTCATTAAAGCCTGTACTATGGTAAGTGAGTGGGGTTTACCTTACGAGACAGGATTTTTGTATAGATATTGACCGTGTGTACCTGAATGGTGGCAAATCAGACTTACACCCACTCTGTAATAACAATGATACGTCAAATAAATCCGAAATACAACTACACGTCAGGACGGACGAAAAGCAACACAGCATATGCTACCAATTTGTTAATAATATGGTCGCCAGCCTAATTAGGCATTAACTGAGTTTCTTCCCTGTACAAGTTGATGTACATTCATGCAAAACAACACGTAGTAACACTGCATAATATAGTAAATTTTAGAACCAGAAAATCTATTGAACTGATAGTTTCACTTTCTGTACTGATATGGAAAAACCATGAATACATAACACTACACTATAATGTATACTACCAAACTTCATACTGTCTATTGATCTGATTAAAATCGGGCATAGGTTACCCTAGAAATAGCACTTTGGGGCCACACACAAATTGTCAGTTTTGATAAAGATAAAACACTGATAACTTTTGACATATATATTGACTTTAACTTTTGCTAGTCAAACCAATTTAGAACACTTCAGAATTCAAATGAATAAAAAAAAGGGAGGGGGGGGACCTTGAAACTGTTGTGATCACTGTATAAAAAAAATTGATTACTGAAATTATTATGCGCTCAAGATTTCCACTATATGAGTTACTACTCTTTTTATCTTATTTCCTGCTTATTTAAATACCTTTATATCTGTCTCAAAATAATTAAACTTCATTACTAAATCAATATTAAAGTCATCTTCCAACTTTGTCAGACCTTCGTTATTCATTTACTGGTTCATCAACAAAACGGTTCTTTAGACACCATTCTAACATAGCTAGGTCTGCAGGTAATTATTATTAACACAAACTTTAATTTTTCATCTCGGGACACTCGGATTGCACAACATTTGGAAAGGACCCTGCCTAGGTTATTTGTGAGGATAATTAAATGATAGGAAAGTTCTGGTAAAATTTAAGTTGTTATTAAGTTGTTATTGAACAGTATGGAACAAAAGTAACACTGGTCCGTACGAATACAGTACTATAAGTTTCAACCTGATTGTATCGATGCGGCGGTTGGCAGGCGGCAAGATGGCGAGGCACAGAGCACACATACAACCATAGCTATGGCTCTTGACGTATCGGCACTTTATTTCTTCATAGTGTCACAATACTTTTCCATTTAGTGCCTATGGAATTTTGCCATGCTGTATGGCCGTTGAAACAACATACCCCAGGCTCAATGAAACTACGTCTTCCAGGAGAGCTTCCTCGCTCCAGAACATGTTGCTCAAACCAGTGCCAAACTCCAACTACTACTGCTGAGCCCGTTGTGCCGTGCAGTGCCCGCGCGCATTTTCCCGCGCTCGCCTGCCATCCACCTTTCACCGCTCCCTTACAGACAGGGTATGCACCCGAGGTTTTGCTTTCTACATATTCTAACACATTGCCTACGTATGGACCAGATGCACAGTTACAATCTTAAACATCTTACAACAGTCTCAACATTTGTTACATTTCAATTCTATTACAATATTGCTTGACATTTGACATAAACATTAATTTTCACATTGAAATTTGTTTACAGTTTTCTTAACATAATGGCATGAAACAAAAAAGAGATGAAAGCAGAACATCAGTTACTCAAGTTTATCGAAAAATCAGAGGAAAAAAAGTTTACTTATTTGTGCAATAGTACAGCGTTGTTGTTGTTACACATGCCCCTGTTTCCAATAAATTTCACTAAGTGCAAATTTGATGGGAACACTAAACTTCATATTTATACAGGGGCTATGAATCTTTGTGTGAATGTACCATTATAAATTTTGTATCACTAAACTTCCTTTCTCTCACATTATGGAGGTCTATACTTTTTAATATATCGAGAACATTTACCTATCATTTACATAAGTGCCTTTGGCACAGTCCAACCTCCTATCACAACATGATTTAAATAGCTAATTACTTATTCTTAAATTTCTCAGAGAAATAAATTCAAAATCTGAAACACAAACACTTAACTACAAAGCATATACAAATACCTATATACACTATAAGACAATTTGTTGCTGCTTGCATTGAAAGGCAGTCCATTTCCTTAGTTATTAATAAACACACAATACTATTTAGAAAAATCACTACACATATTTGCTGCCTATTATTCAGATTTGGGCAGTCCATTTCGCATCATTTTATCACATCACCTGCACCACACTTACAATTCTCCTTTGACTATTTATCTGCCTCCTTTGGTGTATGGCAGTCCTTTATATTATGACTCATATACTGCCCATTTTGATTTTTGGCAGTCCCATCTTTTATTTGGCTGGCAGCATTTGCTTTTTCTTTTCAATTCTTTTTTCCATACACCTTTACATTTATAGTACATTTGGTAATCTGAAACTTACATAAGTACATTAGCACACTGACATTAGTATACATAACATTTACAAAGATTTGTTACATTTAGAATAAAATAGTTTCAGCATAAGATACAGCACATTTACTGCAGATTGCTCTCTGAGTGTACTTAGGTCACTCACTCCTAGGAACATACAGTTTCAGGTCCACAACGTTTCTTACACCTAAAGGTCTCTTGGATTTTGGGTAGATCAGGTAGTAAGCATTATCGTGTGGAATGTTCTGTATTATATATGGTCCATTGTAAATATATTTAAATTTGGAAATTTCATGCTTCAGTTCACTAGATTTTTCGTGGGTTTTTAAAAGAACGTAATCCCCAATTTTAAATTTTGAAACATTCAGATTTTTTCATGTCTTTTAGATCTAGATTCAGCTTTTTGCTTTGCCCTTTTTCTGACTAATTCTTTCTTTTGACTCAACCCCAAGCTTGTACAAGGTGGAAACTCTAGTTTTTCCTCAATTAAACTTTTACTTCTGCTGCCTAACAAAATTTCTTCCGGTGGGAACCCAGTAGTTTCATGATGTAAGGTGTTCATGACATTCTCAAAGTCCAATATAAATCTGCCCCAGGCTCTACATCATGCCCCTTCCTGTTTTTTTCCACAACGCACCTTGGTCGACTGTGACATCATCCCAAGATACGTTCCTGACCTGTGAATCATTTATATCTGGTGGCTTTCTCGGTTTCTGGAGTTCAAAGTCTTTGCTTACTTGAACTCTTTGCAAAATAAACACTGAGTCATCAGGTGGCTCTTTCTCAACATCTGGGTTTTGTTTTGAAACTTTGTCATAACTAGGTACAATATTGCAATTAGCTGTATTCCCATTATTTTCACTAGTACTGAAATACTCGTCATCTGAACTATCGTCATAATCCGACCATTCTGGATCGCTTTCAGGTTCCAACATAAAAGCTTTTCTGAGACAGGCACTAAGTTCTTCCTCTGCATTTTCGTCAGGCTTTAATTTTAACTCAATATCCTCTTTAGGCAAAACGACCTCATTATCAGCTTTACTCACATCCCCTGTTACTTCATATTTAGTGTAATCCGCGTGGACTTCAATTACTCTTAGGTAATTACCTGCCCCTTCCCCACAGTGCCTTTCAGTAACAGCTTGTACTGTTGGCGGATCGTTAACAGAAGTTACTGCCTCATCAATGCTTAGGATTTCATCCTCCAATTCCTTTCTATCTTTAACCTTCATCTTATCGGCAGCATGCATACTTTGCGCGGCGCTATTTACTCTCTCCTCTTTAAATTCGGGCCACGTCACCTTATCGACGTCCCTACTATTTCCTTTTTCAGTAATTAACCTCCTTGCCTCATATCCCTTCTTAAAATCCTCCCACTCACATTGCTTGAGGCCCTTGTACAGATCATCGATCTGCACACGCCAATCAGTTACTTCTGCTAATTCATTCTCGCCATTTACTTCATTGCTAACACTGCTAACCGCACCTCTCTGTGTATCCACTGTTCCATCCACTATTTCCTTCGCCACGGAATTACCACTTGTAATGTATTCAGCAGCTCTTACGGCAATGTTTGTACCTAATTCTGCCGCCTTGCTAGTGGCTTCTCTCTGAACATCTGTTCTGCTAGGCTGGGCCGTTGCCCTCTGATGCTCCACTCGCCTGTTAACATGTATCGCTCTGCGTGGCGAAGATGAGTCATCTGCGCTCGCACCTGGCGCTTGTTCCGCAACAACACGTTGCGTCGTTTCACGCCTGTCTCTAAGCTGTCTCATAACTTTACTGTCAGTTCAGTAACATTTCTTAAATCGGGGCCGGTATGTTCTGTCTGCTTCTGTTTGGCCCGCAACGTTCGCGGAAATCAGTTTCCCGCATCGTTATTATTTTGCGCGGTGTACCCTCTACCGTGACCTGGATAACCCCCTCTTCCTCTTCCTCTGCCTCTACCTCTCTGTATCATGTTGACACGAAACCCATCGCCATCATTTCTCTCGTCATTATTGCGATTATTTCTGTTACTAAAATTCTGATAATTGGCACAACTTTCGCGCCAATGATCTTCGTCTTCGACCCTTTCTAGAAACGCTTGGAAGCTACGATGATTGCTTCCCACATATCTCTTTGAATCTTCTGGAAGCTTTTTATATAGCTCCCATATGATTTCAGAACCGGATCTTCTCCCTCTTAAGTGTGTCAACTTTCAGTACCAATATTCACAGAAATCTTTCAGAGAATTTCTGCCCCTGTTATCATGAAGTTTGGCCAAGATAAACTCGCGCCACAAATGATCCTGTTTTTGTTCGGACAAGTATTCTTCCCTAAACGTTTGTTTAAACTCTTCGAACGTCATTAGTTCGGTATTAACATTAATTCCCCAGCGCTTAGCGTCACCTGCTAAGGCACTAATTACTACGTTTATCTTATCCTGACCAGACAAGTGTTCAGGAGACATCCTCTCGCAATTTTTGATGAAATCCAACGGATACCTACCATTATGTTTCTTGGTGGGATCGAAACGCTCCTCACCTTCCAACAGCTTCGTAAGTGGCGTGCCATTACAGACAACACCAGGTCTATCTTTGATTTTACTCTCGAGATCGAAAATTTTGCCTTGAATTTTCAATGTATTTTGTTCACACTTTTGTACACATCCGGTAACTTTTTCGCCTAAATTTCTTTCAGTATCTGAAACTGTTTTTTTCAACTGTGAGGTTCCATGTTGGCATTCATTTACGATCTCAGTTTTAAGACCGAAAACTTTTTCGTCTACTTTTGTTTCAACTAGAGGCTCTACTTTCTCTTGGATGTTGAGAATTTCAACATCAAACCTACTGTTAATGTCGTCAATTTCCCCCTGCGTAGTATCCATAATTTTATTAATTGTGTCAATTTCAAACTTCATAGTATTTACTACAAAGCTTAAATTACCCACTTTTTGTTCTGCCTGTTCTATTTGTTTACTAATTTTAATTCCTTGTTCTTCGACCTGTGCTTTTAGCTGACCAACTTGTGTTTTAAGCTGCTCGTCAACATGTGTTTTAAGCTGATCATTCTGTGTTTTGAGCTCGTCAACGTGTGTTTTAAGGTGATCATTCTGTCCTGCAATTTGTTTGGTTAATCGTTAAAATAAGTCGTTCATGCTTAAAATTTTCACACTGTTTTGTTCTATGGAATCGGTGTGTTCTGATCCTACATCAAAATTTTCTTTCGGTTCTTTCTTTATCTGTGGTGAATCAAACATATCAGTGGATTCGTTCACGTACCCACTATCATCTACTAAGTCAACCTCTACTTCCTGTTTTATTCCTTGCTGTGTTCGAGGCGGTCTCGACATTTCAATCTGTTCGTTAACATGTTCGTGGTAATGTATGTACACCAATTGTCTTCCGCTATTGCCATCTGTTGTCTGGCCGCGTAAACTCCTGTCATTGCCAGCCACATCTTTCATTATGCTTGGCACATCTACTGTGTCTACATCCTTGTCCATACCGAACGCAAGTTACACCCCACTACCGTACTTGACGTTCACTGCTATTTACTTTACTGAATAATATTGTAATTCGTGCCACTGAACATCCACTGTTCGGTATTCACATTAATTTGTGACCGAAAACAACTGGAAGTCCTGTCACCGGGAGCCACTTGTAACGTGTGCGTGGGGCACACAATACTCATTAAAGCCTGTACTATGGTAAGTGAGTGGGGTTTACCTTACGAGACAGGATTTTTGTATAGATATTGACCGTGTGTACCTGAATGGTGGCAAATCAGACTTACACCCACTCTGTAATAACAATGATACGTCAAATAAATCCGAAATACAACTACACGTCAGGACGGACGAAAAGCAACACAGCATATGCTACCAATTTGTTAATAATATGGTCGCCAGCCTAATTAGGCATTAACTGAGTTTCTTCCCTGTACAAGTTGATGTACATTCATGCAAAACAACACGTAGTAACACTGCATAATATAGTAAATTTTAGAACCAGAAAATCTATTGAACTGATAGTTTCACTTTCTGTACTGATATGGAAAAACCATGAATACATAACACTACACTATAATGTATACTACCAAACTTCATACTGTCTAGTGATCTGATTAAAATCGGGCATAGGTTACCCTAGAAATAGCACTTTGGGGCCACACACAAATTGTCAGTTTTGATAAAGATAAAACACTGATAACTTTTGACATATATATTGACTTTAACTTTTGCTAGTCAAACCAATTTAGAACACTTCAGAATTCAAATGAATAAAAAAAAGGGAGGGGGGGGACCTTGAAACTGTTGTGATCACTGTATAAAAAAAATTGATTACTGAAATTATTATGCGCTCAAGATTTCCACTATATGAGTTACTACTCTTTTTATCTTATTTCCTGCTTATTTAAATACCTTTAGATCTGTCTCGAAATAATTAAACTTCATTACTAAATCAATATTAAAGTCATCTTCCAACTTTGTCAGACCTTCGTTATTCATTTACTGGTTCATCAACAAAACGGTTCTTTAGACACCATTCTAACATAGCTAGGTCTGCAGGTAATTATTATTAACACAAACTTTAATTTTTCATCTCGGGACACTCGGATTGCACAACATTTGGAAAGGACCCTGCCTAGGTTATTTGTGAGGATAATTAAATGATAGGAAAGTTCTGGTAAAATTTAAGTTGTTATTAAGTTGTTATTGAACAGTATGGAACAAAAGTAACACTGGTCCATACGAATACAGTTTTAAAAGTTTCAACCTGATTGTATCGATGCGGCGGTTAGCAGGCGGCGAGATGGCGAGGCACAGAGCACACATACAACCATAGCTATGGCTCTTGACGTATCGGCACTTTATTTCTTCATAGTGTCACAATACTTTTCCATTTAGTGCCTATGGAATTTTGCCATGCTGTATGGCCGTTGAAACAACATACCCCAGGCTCAATGAAACTACGTCTTCCAGGAGAGCTTCCTCACTCCAGAACGTGTTGCTCAAACCAGCGCCAAACTCCAACTGCTACTGCTGAGCCCGTTGTGCCGTGCAGTGCCCGCGCGCATTTTCCCGCGCTTGCCTGCCATCCACCTTTCACCGCTCCCTTACAGACAGGGTATGCACCCGAGGTTTTCCTTTCTACATATTCTAACACATTGCCTTCGTATGGACCAGACGCACAGTTACAATATTAAACATATTACAACAGTCTCAACATTTGTTACATTTCAATTCTATTGCAATATTGCTTGACATTTGACATAAACATTAATTTTCACATTGAAATTTGTTTACAGTTTTCTTAACATAATGGCATGAAACAAAAAAGAGATGAAAGCAGAACATCAATTACTCAAGTTTATTGAAAAATCAGAGGAAAAAAAGATTTAGTTATTTGTACAATAGTACAGCGTCATTGTTGTTACAACCTCCATCTGTCCAATGGCCAGCTTCACATGTCCGTCCACATCAAACCCACCAACAAGCAACAGTACCTCCATTATGACAGCTGCCACCCATTCCACATCAAACTGTCCCTTCCTTACAGCCTAGGTCTTCGTGGCAAATGAATCTGCTCCAGTCCGGAATTCCTGAACCATTACACCAACAACCTGAAAACAGCTTTCGCATCCCGCAACTACCCTTCCGACCTGGTACAGAAGCAAATAACCAGAGCCACTTCCTCATCCCCTCAAACCCAGAACCTCCCACAGAAGAACCCCAAAAGTGCCCCACTTGTGACAGGATACTTTCTGGGACTGGATGAGTCTCTGAATGTGGCTCTCCAGCTGGGATACAACTTCCTCAAATCCTGCCCTGAAATGAGGTCCATCCTTCATGAAATCCTCCCCATTCCACCAAGAGTGTATTTCCGCCGTCCACCTAACCTTCGTAACCTCTTAGTTCATCCCTATGAAATCCCCAAACCACCTTCCCCACCCTCTGGCTCCTACCCTTGTAATCGCCCCCGGTGTAAAACCTGTCCCATGCACCCTCCCACCACCACCGACTCCAGTCCGGTAATCCGGATGGTGTACACAATCAAAGGCAGAGCCACGTGTGAAAGCACCCACGTGATTTACCAACTGACCTGCCTACGCTGTGAAGCTTTCTGTGTGGGAATGACCAGCAACAAACTTTCCATTCGCATTAATGGACACAGGCAGACAGTGTTTGTTGGTAATGAGGATCACCCTATGGCTAAACATGCCTTGTTGCATGGCCAGCACATCTTGGCATAGAGTTACACCATCCGGGTTATGTGGATACTTCCCACTAACACCAACCTGTCAGAACTCCGGAGATGGGAACTTGCCCTTCAGTATATCCTCTCTTCTTGTTATCCGCCAGGCCTCAACCTCCGCTAATTTCAAGTTGCCGCCGCTCATACCTCACCTGTATTTCAGCAACATCTTGCCTCTGTACTTCCACCTCGACTGACATCTCTGCCCAAACTCTTTGCATTTACAAATGTCTGCTTGTGACTGTGTATGTGCGTATGGAGATGTGTGTGTGTGCGAGTGTATACCTGTCCTTTTTTCCCCCTAAGGTAAGTCTTCCCGCTCCCGGGATTGGAATGACTTCTTACCCTCTCCCTTAAAACCCACATCTTTTCGTCTTTCCCTCTCCTTCCCTCTCTCCTGATGAAGCAACCGTTGGTTGCGAAAGCTTGAATTTTGTGTGTATGTTTGTGTTTGTTTGTTTGTGTGTCTATCAACCTGCCAGCACTTTCGTTTTTTGATTTTAGATATATTTTTCTCACGTGGAATGTTGCCCTCTATTATACTCTGTATTTAAATGGTGTGTTAAATGTCAATTTAACAATGGATGGCATTTTGAACAAGTTGTATAAACTATTAAAGCTACAAAACACCAGACTGCATTTTTGGTTGACTGACTTTTGCTGCAGCCTGTATAATAATTCTAAAAATGAAGATAAAATCTGAAAGAAAAGCAGAAAATTACCTATAAAATAATCTAACTTTGTTTAGATTCCCCCATGTCACATTAGTGATAAATATCCACCCACCTCAATTAGCTTGTCATTGCCCTTATATCTTTTAAAATGAACCTGTGTGCATGAGAGTGGGTCAAATGTCATTAACATATTTTAATTGATAGCTTATGTGATTTAATCAAATGAAACTAAGAAATATTTTGTTTGTAGACAGGGATATTTAATTATGAAACATTTTCCCCAACAATGGTCAGGCAGCTGCTTGTTAATTTTGTGTACATTGCTTATGAATAAAGAGAGTTAACTCTCCCCCTTATTTTATAGGTGACATGTGGTCTTCATCTTAATTGTTAAGATGTTATTCATACTGAAGATTTCATAAAGATCAGAAATCAGTTTGCAATTCTCAGTAGGGAAACATCATTAGGGTGAAAGCAACAGTAGACAAGGAAATGTGACAGTGTAGTTATAATACATATAAATGACCTGATAGATAACGTTTGTAGCTCTCTGATGCCATTCGCAGATGATGCAGTAGTATGCAGGTATGAAACGCCATTAGAAAATTTCTGCAAAATGCATGTGGACTTTCAAATGATCAGGACATTGTGCAAAGCTAGCAGCTGACCCGTAACATAACAATATGCAATGTGATGTGTGTACATAATTACATTTTATTACACCATAACTGAAAAATCACTTGGAATCGCAGACCAGCTAAACATCTAGTGATATATATAGTGAATGATTTAAGATGATACAACCACAAGATTCAAGATGTCAGACAGCTTCATTGGATGAATCCTGAGGATGTGTAAGTTATTTAAGGCGTGAGTCTTCAGCAAACCAATGTTTGGTTATACTTTGTCATTTTGAGACACTTAGCAATGTGGATTAACAGGAGGGAGGGAAAAAATTAAGAGAACTAAATGATGTTTCACAGATTCTCTTAGCCACTTTGAAAGCATCCTACGAATTTATAGCTATATGCTGTTAAATAGGGAAGCTCTGCATTATGTAATGGTTTATATTTAAAATGCAGAGACCATATGTTTCAAGATGAGTCAGTAAACATTTTGCTTATACTCAAGTGTGAATTTCAAAATGACCATAGTAGTAAAATTACAGTAATTTGGGCTCACATGGATGCATAGTGAGTCATACTATTCACTGGCATTATAGGAAGAATATAAAATGATAGTGATACTTCATGTATCTGCTGCCACTTACTATAAGCTGCCTTGGATAGTTCATATGTAAATTATACACATTTTGTCCTGGTAAATGTTTATTTAGTAATTTGCTAACCAAGTGTGGTTTTTGCATGTATGGTATGCCATCTGAATGGAATTATATGACACAGTAACAGTAAATACAGTTACCTTGAAGCTGTGATATTTTGATTTACAGTCTTCTTTATGCCAGAATCATAAACACAGATTGGGACAGAAAACAAGTGATGATGAAGTGACAAGGTTCACTGTAAGGGTTAGATAAAAAACCAGGACAGTTGTCAGAATTTGGAACAAATGACATTCAGGGACAAGTCTTCTGATACTTGAGTTTCATCTGTTATCATTCATCATCAGTAATGGATTTTGGCTTTTATTTTTCTATTAGTTGCTATTGCCATTGATATTATGAGGAAATATCTGCTTTTTTGCTTTTTCAGTTGCGACTCTTCTCAGTTTTTCTTACTTTATTGTTTAGGTATCATCTTTGTAGTTAACAAGAGATCCAAGGCAAGAAAAATACTATGCAAAAACTCATTTGTAAATAAAAATAAGACTTGAGTCTGCTGAATGAAAACATTCACTGTAAACTGGAAATATACACATTGTTTCAATAATTAACAGTTCTAGTAACAGGTTCTGTTGTACAAATGAGTAAAGATTTAAAACACTCAAGTGCAGTGATGTAATGACCAAAAAGTTTTCAGTACATGATACTGGAAGTCCAATTAGTCAATGTTCATTTCTTCAGCAATGGAAGAATCTTTTCATTCAATGGATTCAAAATTTTCATATAATCTAAAATTGTTTTGGCTCTCTTTGTGCTAGGTTTGATCGGAGCATGTCTTTGCCAGTGAGCTCTCCAATGAATGGTGTTGAAACTCCATACGACTCCATCTCTACTGATGGCCATGATCCTCTAATGAGTTCCCCTATTAGACGAATGGATTTTGCCTTATGTGAGTCACTACAAGTGCAACTGCTGTGTTTTTTTTAAATGTGTGTGTGTGTGTGTGTGTGTGTGTGTGTGTGTATATATATATATATATATATATATATATATATATATATATATATATATATATATATATATATATATATATATATATATATATGAAAAATCTTATTTACATTGTAGAAAAGTAAAATTATAAGTCTCAGTCTGCAAGAAAGAAGTGAGGTCTATTGGTGAAAGTTGAAAACAGGTAAGTTTCTTTTAGATCCACTTAATACTCTGTTTTAATTTAATTTGTTTTACTTTACCTGATGTACCTTGTTTTAGTACTAATTAGGAAAGCATGCAAAAAATGTACTTGTATTTTATTAGGTATGACATTTTCAGTTCCTTATTTACTTCCAGTCTTTATAAAAACAAATATTATCGAATTTCTCTTCATTTTCTTAAGAGATTACCTTGTCAACATTATAACTAGGGGAAACTAGAGTTGTAAAAAGATCATCTTGACTGAGAAACAAGACATTTATTTCCAAATAAAATACAAGATTATTTGTGTTACAGCCAACAGTCTGGACATGGGTTTGATGCAACTCTTCATGCTAGTCTTTCTTGTATATGCCTCTTCATTTACTACAGTCTATGTCAGTTTGAACAAACTCATCCTATTCAAGCCTTGGTCTTCCTCTTCAATAACAAACCTCATCTACAACTTTTTAGTGTCACATTTCCTGATCTAATACCCACAGTATTGACCAACTTCATTCATACTTATTCCATTGTCCTTGATAATTATCTTACACTCTCTTTTCCAGAAACCATCCATTCCATTAGCTGATCTGCCAAGCCCCTTCCTATCACTGACAGATATAAAATGTCATTGGCAAACCATGAAGTTTTGATTTCTTCTCTCAGGACTTTAATTGCCTTTTGAAATTTACCCTTAATTTCTGTTACTTTTACTCCTTGTATAGTGGGAGCTATAAAGAGGATAGGCTACACCCCATTCTCTCTCCCCCCCCCCCCCCCCCCATTCTATACTCTAATAACTCCAGAATTATAATTAATTTATTTTACTGCTTGCTTCTTGTACAGAGCGAGTAATATGGGGGTAGGCTACAACCCTTTCTCATCCTCCAATATTCTATTCTCTTAATAACTGTAGAATTCCATAGCATGCATTCCAGTCAAATACTTTTTTTGAATCTACAAATGCTATAAATTTAGGTTTGCCTTTCATCAATTAATCGTATAAGCTAAATCCTAGAATCAGTAATGTCTCAGGTGTTCCTTCATTTATCCAGAATGCAAACTGATTTTCTATTGGGTTGTCTTCTACCAGTCATTCTTTTCTCCAGAGCTAATTCATTTAGCAAAATTAAATATAATTATTATAGTAATTATTTTATTTTTAATTATTGTCTGTGGCTAGAGGCAGCCTGCAATTTAACAAAATGACAGCTGAAAATAACAATTCAGGCGAAATAAATAGTTCATTATGATGATATTTGTCTGTGTTGTAAGAAAATCGAGATATTTAGAAGTAGAGAAGAAGAAGTTGTGTGTGTCTACACATGAAAGGCACAGTGCCAGCTTAGAAAAAACTCAGAAGGTGTCATTCCTTAGTCGATAGAATGTAGTGGCAGAGGAGGTAACAAATTAATGAGGAAAAAGGAGGAACATTTTTGGAACATGATTAGTGCTTTAGCCAATGAAGATGCCAGGCTAATTGTTGTGTCACATCTGCATGCCCCAGAAATCTGGATATTGCTTGAGTCAACCAGCCAGCCAAATGGACACCCCCAAAGAGATCTCTTTCAAGCTGTGTTCAGGTGCTGATAACACTGTCCCACATGAGTACAAGATATCTCCATGTTCTTAACAGTTCTGACTCAATATATGACACAGTTCACACCTTGTTACATATTCTAAGAGGCCTAGTAACAAAACTAAGTATGAACAGCACTAATGAAATGTCATGGCTGTTCTGCAAGTCACAGATAATTACAACACTAATAATTTACATACCCATTAACATGTGTGAGTTTCATTGACATCTGACCATGTCACTTGGGTCAGGAAGTGTACATTACATTAATGACTGCTCAAACATTTCAATTCATGTCATTGCTTATTCTTTCCATTCCATTACTGTGTGTCATTGTCTGTGACACTGTATTTCACATCTCCTGGTTTGAATATTTCAGTGACTTTCAACAGCTGCTGACACATGCTCCTCCTCAGTTGTTGCCTTTACTTAATAAGAAACCAATATTTGACTCTCAGATGTTGGAATTGTTGTTCTATTTTTGTGCAGTAATTGACATTATGAGTAAGTATTGTAGTAGTAGTAGAAGTTATCAATTCAAAGACTGGTTTGATGCAGTTCTCCACACTTGTCTATCTGGTGAAAGTCTCTTCATCTTGTAAACTATTGCAACCTATGTCCATCTGAACTTGCATGCTGGATTCAAGCCTTTGTCTCCTTCCATAGTTTTTATCTCCCACAGTTTTTTCACTGTCAGATTAAATGTGAAGGCAATCACTAAAAATAGGGTCTCTTATGTTTTTAGGTATGGAAAAAACAACCATTTATTTCCTATAATAGTTATATCATCTTAAAGGATGAAGAATGCCTCATTTTTCTTCATAATCACCATTTCAGGTGGCACATTGTTGTAGACACTTTGGCAGTTTTACAATGCCCAAGTCATAACTGTTCACTGCCGTCTTCTTCAGGAAGCATTGAACCTGATCTTTCACCTCGAATTGGAGAAGAACCACAATCCACACAAATGTTCCATCAACTTAGGAAACAGATGGTAATTGATCACTCCCAAGCCCAAACTGTATGGTGGGTAGGTGAAGACGTTCAAACCAACGTTTTGCAGGAGATCGATAGTTCGATGGGCGACTTGTGGTTGTGTGTTGTTGTGGAGAATGCTTCTACTCTTGCTCAACATTCCTCTTCTCCAGTTATAAATTGCCCATCTGAGTTTTTTCAGTGTTTCACAGCACATGTCAGCAGTTATTGTTGTCCCAGCAGACAGTAAGTCAACCAATAATAACCCCTTCCAATCCCAAAACACAGCTGCCTTGACTTTACCGGCAGATTGTGTTAGTTTGAATTTTCACAGATTGGGTGAAGAGGAATTGTGCCACTTGTGTGAGGTTTATTTTGTCTCAAGTGTAAAGTGGAGTGCCCAGGTTTCATCATGCAGATAAATAAATCGGAAGAGGTTGTCCATAATGGAAAAACAAATTCACTTGAAGAATTAGCTCATTGCCATTTGTGATTTTCTGTCAGCATACATGTACTTATTTTGCACATGTCTTCTGATATTGCAACTTTTCCATTAAAGTCCTGTGGATGGTGCTTCAGGAAACCTTAGGAACCAAAACACATAGAGCTTCCAGAATAATCCTCCAATCTTTATGCATTATTTCCTCAAGCTTCATGAGTGTCTTGTTGGAAACTGATGGCAGATTGCTCCTTTCCATGTTGTATATTTCAACATAACTGGCAATAAACTCTTTACATCACTTGCAAATGTTTTTTCAATGGCTGCCAAGCCAAGACTGAGGACCCAAGTGAAGCACACACATTCTTATTTGGTACCAGAGGCATCATGACTAACAACAGTGGCAGATTGCTCCTTTCCATGTTGTATATTTCAACATAACTGGCAATAAACTCTTTACATCACTTGCAAATGTTTTTTCAATGGCTGCCAAGCCAAGACTGAGGACCCAAGTGAAGCACACACATTCTTATTTGGTACCAGAGGCATCATGACTAACAACAGTGTGGCGTGCAACTATGTTGACAGTTTTTTTTGTGTCACCCAAGAACAGAAGATGACTCTCATATATATATATATATATATATATATATATATATATATATATATATATATATAATGGAAGGAAACATTCCACGTGGGAAAAAATATATATAAAAACAAAGATGAGGTGACTTACCGAACAAAAGCGCTGGCAGGTCGATAGACACACAAACAAACACAAACACACACACAAAATTCAAGCTTTCGCAACAAACTGTTGCCTCATCAGGAAAGAGGGAAGGAGAGGGGAAGACGAAAGGAAGTGGGTTTTAAGGGAGAGGGTAAGGAGTCATTCCAATCCCGGGAGCGGAAAGACTTACCTTAGGGGGAAAAAAGGACAGGTATACACTCGCACACACGCACATATCCATCCACACATACAGACACAAGCAGACATATTTAAAGACAAAGAGTTTGGGCAGAGATGTCAGTCGAGGCAGAAGTGTAGAGGCAAAGAAGTTGTTGAAAGACAGGTGAGGTATGAGTGGCGGCAACTTGAAATTAGCGGAGATTGAGGCCTGGCGGATGACGAGAAGAGAGGATATACTGAAGGGCAAGTTCCCATCTCCGGAGTTCGGATAGGTTGGTGTTGGTGGGAAGTATCCAGATAACCCGGACGGTGTAACACTGTGCCAAGATGTGCTGGCTGTGCACCAAGGCATGTTTAGCCACAGGGTGATCCTCATTACCAACAAACACTGTCTGCCTGTGTCCATTCATGCGAATGGACAGTTTGTTGCTGGTCATTCCCACATAGAATGCATCACAGTGTAGGCAGGTCAGTTGGTAAATCACGTGGGTGCTTTCACACGTGGCTCTGCCTCTGATCGTGTACACCTTCCGGGTTACAGGACTGGAGTAGGTGGTGGTGGGAGGGTGCATGGGACAGGTTTTGCATCGGGGGCGGTTACAAGGATAGGAGCCAGAGGGTAGGGAAGGTGGTTTGGGGATTTCATAGGGATGAACTAACAGGTTACGAAGGTTAGGTGGACGGCGGAAAGACACTCTTGGCGGAGTGGGGAGGATTTCATGAAGGATGGATCTCATTTCAGGGCAGGATTTGAGGAAGTCGTATCCCTGCTGGAGAGCCACATTCAGAGTCTGGTCCAGTCCCGGAAAGTATCCTGTCACAAGTGGGGCACTTTTGTGGTTCTTCTGTGGGGGATTCTGGGTTTGAGGGGACGAGGAAGTGGCTCTGGTTATTTGCTTCTGTACCAGGTCGGGAGGGTAGTTGCGGGATGCGAAAGCTGTTTTCAGGTTGTTGGTGTAATGATTCAGGGATTCCGGACTGGAGCAGATTCGTTTGCCACGAAGACCCAGGCTGTAGGGAAGGGACCGTTTGATGTGGAATGGGTGGCAGCTGTCATAATGGAGGTACTGTTGCTTGTTGGTGGGTTTGATGTGGACACATCACATCCGTCCACATCAAACCCACCAACAAGCAACAGTACCTCCATTATGACAGCTGCCACCCATTCCACATCAAACGGTCCCTTCCCTACAGCCTGGGTCTTCGTGGCAAACGAATCTGCTCCAGTCCGGAATCCCTGAATCATTACACCAACAACCTGAAAACAGCTTTCGCATCCCGCAACTACCCTCCCGACCTGGTACAGAAGCAAATAACCAGAGCCACTTCCTCGTCCCCTCAAACCCAGAATCCCCCACAGAAGAACCACAAAAGTGCCCCACTTGTGACAGGATACTTTCCGGGACTGGACCAGACTCTGAATGTGGCTCTCCAGCAGGGATACGACTTCCTCAAATCCTGCCCTGAAATGAGATCCATCCTTCATGAAATCCTCCCCACTCCGCCAAGAGTGTCTTTCCGCCGTCCACCTAACCTTCGTAACCTGTTAGTTCATCCCTATGAAATCCCCAAACCACCTTCCCTACCCTCTGGCTCCTATCCTTGTAACCGCCCCCGATGCAAAACCTGTCCCATGCACCCTCCCACCACCACCTACTCCAGTCCTGTAACCCGGAAGGTGTACACGATCAGAGGCAGAGCCACGTGTGAAAGCACCCACGTGATTTACCAACTGACCTGCCTACACTGTGATGCATTCTATGTGGGAATGACCAGCAACAAACTGTCCATTCGCATGAATGGACACAGGCAGACAGTGTTTGTTGGTAATGAGGATCACCCTGTGGCTAAACATGCCTTGGTGCACAGCCAGCACATCTTGGCACAGTGTTACACCGTCCGGGTTATCTGGATACTTCCCACCAACACCAACCTATCCGAACTCCGGAGATGGGAACTTGCCTTCAGTATATCCTCTCTTCTCGTCATCCGCCAGGCCTCAATCTCCGCTAATTTCAAGTTGCCGCCACTCATACCTCACCTGTCTTTCAACAACTTCTTTGCCTCTACACTTCTGCCTCGACTGACATCTCTGCCCAAACTCTTTGTCTTTAAATATGTCTGCTTGTGTCTGTATGTGTGGATGGATATGTGCGTGTGTGCGAGTGTATACCTGTCCTTTTTTCCCCCTAAGGTAAGTCTTTCCGCTCCCGGGATTGGAATGACTCCTTACCCTCTCCCTTAAAACCCACTTCCTTTCGTCTTCCCCTCTCCTTCCCTCTTTCCTGATGAGGCAACAGTTTGTTGCGAAAGCTTGAATTTTGTGTGTGTGTTTGTGTTTGTTTGTGTGTCTATCGACCTGCCAGCGCTTTTGTTCGGTAAGTCACCTCATCTTTGTTTTTTTATATATATATATATATATATATATATATATATATATATATATATATATATATATATATATATATATATGGTTATAATAAAGGGAAACATTCCACGTAGGAAAAATATATCTAAAAACAAAGATGATGTGACTTACCAAATGAAAGACGGGTATACACTCGCACACACACACACATATCCATCCACACATATACAGACACAAGCAGACATATTTAGAGACAAAGAGTTTGGGCAGAGATGTCAGTCGAGGCAGAAGTGCAGAGGCAAAGATGTTGTTGAATGACAGGTGAGATATGACTGGCGGCAACTTGAAATTAGCGGAGATTGAGGCGTGGTGGATAACGGGAAGTTGCCGCCACTCATACCTCACCTGTCATTCAACAACATCTTTGCCTCTGCACTTCTGCCTCGACTGACATCTCTGCCCAAACTCTTTGTCTCTAAATATGTCTGCTTGTGTCTGTATATGTGTGGATTGATATGTGTGTGTGTGCGAGTGTATACCCGTCCTTTTTTCCCCCTAAGGTAAGTCTTTCCGCTCCCGGGATTGGAATGACTCCTTACCCTCTCCCTTAAAACCCACATCCTTTTGTCTTTCCCTCTCCTTCCCTCTTTCCTGATGAGGCAACAGTTTGTTGCGAAAGCTTGAATTTTGTGTGTATGTTTGTGTTTGTTTGTGTGTCTGTCGATCTGCCAGCACTTTCATTTGGTAAGTCACATCATCTTTGCTTTGTTTTTAGATATATATTTCCTACGTCGAATGTTTCCCTCTATTATAACCATATATATATATACACTCCTGGAAATGGAAAAAAGAACACATTGACACCGGTGTGTCAGACCCACCATACTTGCTCCGGACACTGCGAGAGGGCTGTACAAGCAATGATCACACGCACGGCACAGCGGACACACCAGGAACCGCGGTGTTGGCCGTCGAATGGCGCTAGCTGCGCAGCATTTGTGCACCGCCGCAGTCAGTGTCAGCCAGTTTGCCATGGCATACGGAGCTCCATCGCAGTCTTTAACACTGGTAGCATGCCGCGACAGCGTGGACGTGAACCGTATGTGCAGTTGACGGACTTTGAGCGAGGGCATATAGTGGGCATGGGGGAGGCCGGGTGGACGTACCGCCGAATTGCTCAACACGTGGGGCGTGAGGTCTCCACAGTACATCGATGTTGTCGCCAGTGGTCGGCGGAAGGTGCACGTGCCCGTCAACCTGGGACCGGACCGCAGCAACGCAAGGATGCACGCCAAGACCGTAGGATCCTACGCAGTGCCGTAGGGGACCGCACCGCCACTTCCCAGCAAATTAGGGACACTGTTGCTCCTGGGGTATCGGCGAGGACCATTCGCAACTGTCTCCATGAAGCTGGGCTACGGTCCCGCACACCGTTAGGCCGTCTTCCGCTCATGCCCCAACATCGTGCAGACAGCCTCCAGTGGTGTCGCGACAGGCATGAATGGAGGGACGAATGGAGACGTGTCGTCTTCAGCGATGAGAGTCGCTTCTGCCTTGGTGCCAATGATGGTCGTATGCGTGTTTGGCGCTGTGCAGGTGAGCGCCACAATCAGGACTGCATACGACCGAGGCACACAGGGCCAACACCCGGCATCATGGTGTGGGGAGCGATCTCCTACACTGGGCGTACACCACTGGTGATCGTCGAGGGGACACTGAATAGTGCACGGTACATCCAAACCGTCATCGAACCCATCGTTCTACCATTCCTAGACCGGCAAGGGAACTTGCTGTTCCAACAGGACAATGCACGTCAGCATGTATCCCGTGCCACCCAACGTGCTCTAGAAGGTGTAAGTCAACTACCCTGGCCAGCAAGATTTCCGGATCTGTCCCCCATTGAGCATGTTTGGGACTGGATGAAGCATCGTCTCACGGGGTCTGCACGTCCAGCACGAACGCTGGTCCAACTGAGGCGCCAGGTGGAAATGGCATGGCAAGCCGTTCCACAGGACTACATCCAGCATCTCTACGATCGTCTCCATGGGAGAATAGCAGCCTGCATTGCTGCGAAAGGTGGATATACACTGTACTAGTGCCGACATTGTGCATGCTCTGTTGCCTGTGTCTATGTGCCTGTGGTTCTGTCAGTGTGATCATGTGATGTATCTGACCCCAGGAATGTGTCAATAAAGTTTCCCCTTCCTGGGACAATGAATTCACGGTGTTCTTATTTCAATTTCCAGGAGTGTATATATATATATACTGGCAGGTCGATAGACACACAAACATACACACAAAATTCAAGCTATCGCAACAAACGGTTGCTTCATCAGGAAAGAGGGAAGGAGAGGGAAAGACGAAAGGATGTGAGTTTTAAGGAAGAGGGTAAGGAGTCATTCCTATCCCGGGAGCAGAAAGACTTACCTTAGGGGGAAAAAAGGACAGGTATACACTCACACACACACACACACACACACACACACACACACACACACACACACATATCCATCCGCACATATAACACAGACACAAGCAGACATTTGTAAAGGCAAAGAGTTTGGGCAGAGATGTCAGTCGAGGTGTAAGTACAGAGGCAGTACCACCCCCGGTGTAAAACCTGTCCCATGCACCCTCCCACCACCACCACCTACTCCAGTCCAGTAACCTGGAAGGTGTACATGATCAAAGGCAGAGCCACATGTGAAAGCACCCACGTTATTTACCAACTGACCTGCCTACACTGTGAAGCTTTCTATGTGGGAATGACCAGCAACGAACTGTCCATTCGCATGAATGGACACAGGCAGACAGTGTTTGTTGGTAATGAGGATCACCCTGTGCCTAAACATGCCTTGGTACACGGCCAGCACATCTTGGCACAGTGTTACACCGTCCGGGTTATCTGGATACTTCCCACTAACACCACCCTGTCAGAACTCCGGAGATGGGAACTTGCCCTTCAGTATATCCTCTCTTCCTGTTATCCACCAGGCCTCAATCTCCGCTAATTTCTAATTTTAATTTGCCGCCGCTCATACCTCACCTGTCTTTCAGCAACATCTTGCCTCTGTACTTCCACCTTGACTGACATCTCTGCCCAAACTCTTTGCCTTTACAAATGTCTGCTTGTGTCTGTGTATGTGCGGATGGATATGTGTGTGTGTGTGCGAGTGTATACCTGTCCTTTTTTCCCCATAAGGTAAGTCTTTCCGCTCCCGGGATTGGAATGACTCCTTACCCTCTCCCTTAAAACCCACATCCTTTCGTCTTTCCCTCTCCTTCCCTCTTTCCTGATGAAGCAACCGTTAGTTGCGATAGCTTGAATTTTGTGTGTATGTTTGTGTTTGTTTGTGTGTCTATCAACCTGCCAGCACTTTTGTTTGGTAAGTCACATCATCTTTGTTTTTAGATATATTTTAGATATATTTTCCCCACGTGGAATGTTTCCCTCTCTCTCTCTC
Source organism: Schistocerca americana (assembly GCF_021461395.2). Taxonomy (NCBI): domain Eukaryota; kingdom Metazoa; phylum Arthropoda; class Insecta; order Orthoptera; family Acrididae; genus Schistocerca; species Schistocerca americana. The sequence continues at coordinate 724,262,721 of NC_060121.1, forward strand.
TCTCTCTCTCTCTCTCTCTCTCTATATATATATATATATATATATATATATATATATATATATATATATATACCTCAGGAGGTGTTACACCATAAAATTCTTTTTCTTCCTAATTTGATTCTGTACCCTTTTAGTACCTGTTCTGCACCTTAAATCTTCAGCATGTTAGACACCTGCCAGTAGCCTTGCCACAGTGTTGACGCCATTTCCTGTCAGATTACTGAAGCCAAGCACCATCAGGCTTGGCTACTACTTGGATGGCTGATCATTTGGGTCTGCCAAGTGCCGTTGACAAGCGGGGTGCCCTTGTGAGGCCAATTGAGGAGCTACTTGACTGAGAGGTAGTGGCTGTCATCACGAAAATTGGCAAGAGCCGGAGAACAGTGTGCTGACCACATGCCACTCCATAACCATATCCAGTGATGCCTGTAAGCTGAATATAACATAGTGGTTGGTTGGTACTGTTGGTCCTTCTGATGCCTGTTCAGACATCAGTTACCCCCTGAAAAGACCATACTGGTTCCTTTGAGGCACTGAAAGTGGTTTGGGAATGGTGCCAGGCATTCATGTGAGCCTCCAAAGCTGATGTAAATCATGGCGATGAAGTAGTGTGTGTTGCCAGGCAGTAGTACGGAATCTGTGCAGTATGTGGCGATAAGGAATGATGTAGCATTTACGCAATGTAAACACAGTGATCGTATAGTGACCCTAACCACTAGGGACCAGGGACAAGTGTCATGCCTTGTCAGTGAATGCAAGTCCATCTCAACCGTTTTGCAAATAAACATTGCATGAGGAACTGCTTGCAGTGGACATTTGGACTTTTGGTACCTCACAGAAGGCTACTGCTCACAGCATCATGTAAAGCTTTCTCTAAATAATGCATCACTTTCTCTAAATAATGCATCACTTCAGCTGATCCATTTAGTTTACCATAACAGGAACCTGAATGTTTATTTCTGTGTTCTCAGTAACCACTTTCATTATGACCATACTGTAGAAACTCTCATCTTTCAAAATGACAGCAGCTGTGCTCACAGAAGTTCATGCATAAATTCCTGCTGGTTTTGCGAACTCTTAGGCGCCTGACACACACACACACACACACACACACACACACACACACACACTCACACAGTAGCACCTGCAGCTTAACTTGCGTCCTCAATTATTTTCTCGGTGTATTCCAATCTCTGTCTTCCCCTATAGTTTTGTTTTGACCCTCTACAGCTCCTTCTAGTACCGTGGAAATTATTCCCTGGTGTCTTAACAAATGTCGTATCATCCTGTCTCTCCTCCTTGACAGTGTTTTCCATATTTTCTGTTCCTCTCTGATTCCCTGGAGAGCCTCCTCATTCCTTACCTTATCAGTGCTCTAATATTCAACATTATTACATCTCATATGCTTCTGTTCCAGTTTTCCCACAGTTCATGTTTCACTATCATACAATGCTGTGCTCCAGATGTACGTTCTCAGAATTTTTTTCCTCAAATTAAGGCCTCTGTTTGATACTAGTAGACTTCTCTCAGCCAGGAGCACCATTTTTGCCAGTGCTAGTCTGCTTTTTATGTCATCCTTACTCCATCTGCTATGGGTTATTTTGCCATCTAGGTAGAAGAATTCCTTAACTTCATCTGCTTCATGACCTCCAGTTCAAATGTTAAGTTCCTCACTGTTCTCATTTCTATTACTTTCATCTTTCTTCTACTTACTCTCAATCCATATTCTGTACTTATTAGACTGTTCATTTCATTCAACAGATCCTGTAATTCTTCTTCATTTTCACTGAGGATAGCAGTATCATCAGCAAATATTATCATTACCCTTAATTTTAATTCCACTCTTCTTTTATTTCCATCATTCCTTCTTCAATGCATAGATTGAACAGTTGGGGGTGAAAGACTACATCCATTTCTTACACTCTTTTTAATCTGAGCACTTCGTTCTTGGTCTCTCACAGACATTGTTCCTTCTTGGTTCTTGTACATATTGTGTATTACCCATCTTTCCATATAGCTACCACTGTTTTTCTCATAATTTTGAACATCTTGTACAATTTTACATTGTTGAATGCTTTTTCCAGGTTTTATGAAGGTTTTCTTAAGTCTTGCTTTCACTATCAACCAGAACTGCCTCGCTGGCGCCTTTATGTTTCCTGAAGCTGAACTGATCATCATCTGACAGATTCTCAATTTTCTTTTCCATTCTTCTGTCTATTATGTTATCAGCAACTTGGATGGATGAGCTGTTAATCTGATTGTGCAATAATTCCTGTACTTGTTGGCTCTTGTTGTCTTCAGAATTATGTGGGTGATATTTTTCTGAAAGTCTGATGGTATATTACTAGTCTCATAAATTCTACACACCAACATGAATAGTTATTTTGTGTTGGTACTTTCCCCAATGATTTATAAATTCCAGTGGGATGTTATCTATCCCTTCTGCGTAATTTATCATAAGTCTTCCAAGCTTATTTAAATTCTGATTCTAATGCTGGTCCCCTATCTGTTACCTATCGATTCTTGTTTCTTTAGCTTCCATGTACTTTCTATTTGTTTCATTCCTAAGTGACTTGTATTTCGGTATACCTGAATTTCCTGGATTATTTTTGTACTTCTTTCTTTTGTCAGTTAGCTGAAGAATTTCTTCTTTTGCCCAAGGTTTTCTCGCAGTTACCTTCCTTGTACCTACATTTTTCTTTCCAATTCCTGTGATTGCTATTTTAGAGATGTCCTTTTCTCTTCAACTGTACTGCCTTCTGAGCTGTTCATTATTGCAGTACCTTAGAGAACTTCAAGCATTCTTCATTGCTTAGGATTTTCATATCCCAATTCTTTACACATTGATTCTTCTTGACTATTCTCTTAAACTTCAGCCTACTCTTTATCAGTACTAAATTGTGATCCTGAATCTATAATTGCTCTTAGGTATGCCCTACAATCCAATATCTGGTTTTGGAATCTCTGCATGACCATGATGTAATCTAACTGAAATCTACCCATACTTGCTGAAATTTATTGCAGAACTCAGATAGTCTTTCTCCTGTCTTGTTCCTACTACTGAGTCCATATTCCCCTGTAACCCTTTCTTCTACTACTTCCCCTACAACCCCATGACTATTAGATTTTCATCTCCCTTTACATACTGAATTAACTGTTCAATGTTCTCCTATACTTTCTCTATCTCTTGATCCTCTGCTTGTGACATCAGCTTGTTTACCTAAACTGATGTTGTCAGTGTTGATTTGCTGTTGTTTCTGATGTTAATAACCCTACAGTGAACTGTTCACAGTAACACACTCTCTGTCCCACCTTCCTGTTCATTTAAAATCGTACACCTGTTACACCATTTTCTGTTGCTGTTGATGTTATCCTATGCTATCCTGAACAGAAGTCCTTGTCTTCTTTCCATTTCACTTCACTGACTCCACTATATCTAGTTTGAGCACTAGCATTTCTGTCTTTATATTTTTGAGCTTCTCTATCACATTCAAACTTCTGACATTCTACAGCCTAACTCATAGTATGCTGTCATTTTGTTGGTTATTCAATCTTTTTTTCTTGGTCACCTCCCCATTGGCAGTCCCCTCCCAAAGATCCAAATAGGGGACTACTCTGGAATATTTTGCCAATGGAGAGAGTGTCATGACATTTTCTCAGTTACAGGCCACATGTCCTGTGGATACAAATTGTGTGTGTTTAATACCATAGTTCCCATTGCCTTCTGCAATCTCATGCCATTGGTCATTGGTGAGTTTTCTGCTGTTTAGGGGCAGTTTCACATCCCAATGGCAAGAGAGTGTCTTGAACCTCTGTCTGCTCCTCCACCATCTTTGACAATGTTATTGACAGAATGAGGGTGATGTCTAATGTCAGAAGTATTTTGGCCCCCATTGCTGATTACCCAGTCTTGAAAACATCTGAAACTATCTGCAGCAGTGGGTGGAACACAGCAATCAATATCCCTGCAGTGTTAAATAACGTGAAGTCGAGGCTTGAATAACAACAATATTATGAAAAGGGCAGATTGCTACCCACCACATAGAGAAGGTGATGAGTCGCAGACAGGCAGAGTGCAAAGACTACTAAACATTTAAGTTTCCTGCAAACAGGCCTTCTACAAAAATAGAAAGTACACACATGTTCAAACAAGCACAACTCACGCACACATGGCCACTATCTCCAGTCACTGTGGCTTCTCCCCACAGTTAGTGTTTGTATGTGATCTGATCATCAATGAGCAGCTTCATCCAGATTTTGCTTACCTGAATTGAGGGTATTATCAAGGCTGGAAACACTGGAGCATGGTATTAGCATGATAATATTTTGTCCAGAGTAGTTATTAAAATTGAAGGTGTGATGTCCCATTCAAAACATGATTTGCAACAGCCAACAATATGGACAACAGGGTCTCCTGGATGTGACAGTGTTGAATGGAGCTTGTTGGATTATTAGTTACAATTTAGTGTCTAGCCTGTAAACAGCAATAGCTGCTTATCAAAAGAGCAATAAACACAAAACAATCCAACATTTAAGCCCTGTGATAATTACTGAACTATCATATGTTTTGATGAGTGAGATACCCATCATTTTCTGGTGAGGAGGTTTTAATATGGTGCAATAGCCTCCGTTTATACAACTGTATGTTTCTTGTAGAATATCATAATCTCATGGTGATGGGCTGATCGTATTAGCAGGAAATGATACTGAGCAACACCCAGGCATGCACATCATCAAAACCCATCTGCAGTTGTTCAAATATGTCGGGATATATCTTCCAACATTTTGGTTTTTTGTATGATTGTGCCATTGGCAGTTCTTCCCATTTTATGAATGGCATCACTTATTCCCACAGAATTTGAGTAATGGACTACATGGCACAGGGTGAAGGTATCACTTGATGAATGGCATTGCAAATATACTTCTCAGATTTTAGTCTTGTTGAACATATCCATTTTCTATGATGATATTTTGGAACAGGGATGGCATTTCCTAGTTCTGCTATGCACAGTAAATGGATATTGTTCTTTTTGAGGAATGGCTAAATAAACCCCCAAAACACAGCAATAGTCTCACTTAACCCATGTCATTCAAATGTGAAACAGTTCTTTCTGTTTGCTGTGAGTGCTTACTGTAACAGGGGTTCAGTTGCTTCACCGATTTTTGATATATTGCAGATATGATCCTCTCATGTCTTTTTTCATTCAAGCAAGAATTACAAAGCTGCTTCATAATATTATGGAAAGGAAAGATTGCTACTCACTTTTAGAGGGAGCATTGAGTTGCAGACAAGCCCAGCAGAAAAGACTGCTAAAATATTAAAGCTATTAGATAAAGTTCTTCTTCTGCACACTTCCACACAAGCACACAAAAATGTCAGACACTGGTTATCCTGCTATAAAGCTGGCAGAAACATAAATAATTAAGGGCAGTTAGCAACATTTTGAAACCTATACTTAATTGTCAGTATGTAATTGGAAGTGGAAGAAAGCAGCTCTGCCTAATGTTGGAAGTGGTGCATAGAGTAGCAGAGTAGCACAAAAAAGAATAAAATTTCGTCTCCAAAAGACCCCATGATGATAATGAAAATGAAAAGTAGCAGCAAAGATTAAGGTTTTGTATTACTTAATGTTACCAATTATTGCATCATCTGACACCAGTAAACTGCTCCCTTTCTCCTCCTCTTACAGATTGTAGCACTGTCCAATTTGTGGTCCCCTTGCCCACTTGTAATTATGTAGCTCCTAATAAAGAGAACTTCTTTTCAAAACCTGTAATTTTCTATGTAGCTCTTTCATGTTACTGTCAGTTCTGCCTCAGTTTCTGCCACTGCCTTATATAGCTTTTGAACCTGTTTCATTTCATTCCATGCCTCTTACGTTTTATTTCCATTTCTCATTTCTGGTACTGAAGAGACCTTATTATTGTTTTATGGAGTAAGACTGACTAGGACAAAACACATTCTTGAAGTGAATGAAAAACATGTATTTAACTAAAAATCAACCTCTCACATAATTCTTAGCTTCATTGACTTCTTCATTTGTTCTCCATTCTGGCATTCTTTTCCCTTTGTATTTTACTTTTTTTGTACTGGTAACTTATTACAGTTCATCAGTTTCTATAGCCTCTTCCATCTTTCCCACTGCTTCTGAACTTGGTTTTGCTTTCCCGTTTTGTCCACATGTACTTTTTTGTTGTTTCTATATGATATATTCAATTTATATCTCTTGACTTTGGCTTATAATATTTTGTTAGTGGTCACTGTTTGTGCCAAACATCACTTCGATCTCCTAACTTACACTGTACTGCTGGAAGTGTTAACCAGAACATACAAAATATCCAAAGAAAATTCTGAGGGTATGCGGAAATGATAAAATTCTTAATGGTGAGTTGAGTGCAGAAAAGAGTGCATGATATAGGATTGCATGATACTGGCTTATGTAGCATAATTCTGGACACTTATTGAGCATCGCAACTCAGATAGTTGCGTGCACTGCAAGCAGACAGGGAAGTTGCTTGTAATTGAACTTGTTTGTCAAATAGCTGGTGAGTGTGCATAATGGGCACTGGAGTTTATTTTTTTGGTGCCAAACATCACATCCTCACAGATTCTACTTGTTGTTTTCAGGCACCACATATTTAAGTTTTTACTTTGAAATATGTTTCAGGAGCCTAAGAAGCTTCCAAGCTTAAAGCAATGTGAAAGTGCTGCAGAGCCCACATAATATTGGGCACTGAGAGTTTGCCAGTGCCAGATACTGATAGTAGCAGGATCTTTGGGGAAACTTGTAGTTTTTACTAAAAAGACAGCCTCCATGTGGATGAGTCAGAATCTGAGTGCCATCTGAGATGGGCATGCATTACAATAACAAGTGGAATGAAAGTTGTAGTTGAATACTTCTATTGGTTACCTGGCTCAAATTCAGTAGCAACTGATAACTTCATAGAAAACCTCTGTTCCTTAATACTTAAGTTTTTGTCATGCTGTAATTATTGAATGGAATTTTACTTGCCTATAGATTGGGAACATTATAAATTCATTTGCAGCAGATGAGAGTGAACATCCTACAAAACAGTTATAAAAGTTTTCTCTGAAAATTACTGAGAACTGTGGAAGTATACTGGATGTTCACATGAAGGGTAGGATCAGCAATTGTAGCACTAGTGGGCACCATCAAAGACAAAAAAAAAGTAAAGCAAAAAATGAACATGTTCAGTAAAATTGGAAAGGATTTGGTTGTCTCGTTTCCCGTACAGGAACTATAATCCTTTGATTCAGGCAGTGAACATGTAACACAGGCTGTTCCTGGTTAATTGCTCTTGAGTTGTCACCCAGACTATTGGGGCAAGGGGGGGGGGGGGGGGGGGGGGGAATCAGCTCATGAGCTGACCATAAGTACTGTGCATACAACAGTACTTTTTTAGTGAGAAAATTACAACTGAGCAAATATGAATGTAACATGGCAAGTTTGACAGGAAAACTCAAAATAAATGAAAAAAAATCTGACATTTTATTAGTACATTTTACAGAACATAACATTTCAGACAGAGCGAGGTGGCGCAGTGGTTAGACACTGGACTCGCATTCGGGAGGATGACGGTTCAATCCCGCATCCAGCCATCCTGATTTAGGTTTTCCGTGATTTCCCTAAATTGCTCCAGGCAAATGCCAGGATGGTTCCTTTGAAAGGGCATGGCCGACTTCTTTCCCCGTCCTTCCCTAATTCATGAGACCAATGACCTCGCTGTCTGGTCTCCTTCCCCAAAACAACCCAACCCAATCCAACCCAACCCATAACATTTCTTTTGATTAAAAAGTGATGAAATAATTTGTGACAAATTTAAATAAATAAATTTGTCACCAAATATTTCATCACTTTTTAATTAAAAGAAATGTTATGTTCTGTAAATGTACTAATAAAATGTCAGATTTTTTTTCATTTATTTTGAGTTTTCCTGTCAAAGTTGTCACGTTACATTCATATTT